>NW_027255330.1:0-20568 GCF_042242105.1 Pempheris klunzingeri | reverse complement strand
ATGCATATTTTTTTTAGAATTTGAATTTTTTCTAGGCGCAGCATATACTAAAAATTTTAATCAAGTTTAAATAAACGCCACTTGAACAACAAATGGCTTTCTATAAATCCTTTACAGTCTTATTCTTGACACTTTGTAACAAGAATTGACAAATTTATGTTATAATTATGGATATCAATTTATTATTTTAATAATAAATTTATATATAACACGTTAAATATTCTTAATTAGAATATGTATGTATATTCGTTATATGTGACCGTCAATACTTAAATATGTTGTCTTGATTGAGTCACATATAAACTACATAGATAATGCTTTGATTGTCGTCCACTCAGTATTATTTTTTGGTCTATCACATGGAAAATTTCGACGATTTGTATATTAAAATTATGACTATAAAACAAATACTTAGTACTTTTTAAAATCGGATAAATATTAGATAATAATATTGTTAACTAGGTAATATTTTATGAAATTCACTGCCGCCGAATCTTTCCGAGGATACATAAATTTAAGTTGTATGCTAGTTGTCTTTGCAAAAGTACTGAAGACTTGAGTTATTAATGTTATAAATGTAATCGCTATATACATTTGGTCTAAATGCCACTGGTTTAAAAAAAATGCAAGATCTTTCAATGTTTGTAAGAATTAAAACAAAATTGTTACTCAGCAATAAAAGATTTCCAATGGTACTCTAATCGTCATTGCTTATGAAAGTTCTCGTGACATCAATATGACAGTTTTGTGGCATATTAGAGTGTAATGTTTCAATCTAGAATGTTATATAAAGGTGTTTTTATAAGTGAAAATAACGCGGTGCATTAGCGTTAGCATTAGCATTAGCATTACCATCATTACCATTAGCATTAGCATTAGCAATATTAGTGTTAGATGGCACAAAGTGACTCTCGACAGTACTTACGGTGTAATATATGCATTTTTGCGCTCTCATTTTCTTTAGTAGCTGATTTAAAATCTCTACAGAGTCAACGTCTATTTCATGGTAATATAGTCGTAGATTAAGAATATACTCGCAGTGATAGGAAAAAAGGCATGCTATAAGGAGCTTTTCGACAACGACTGTATTTAATTATTTGATACAACTCATTCTTAAATGAATAGAAATGACTTTTAATTGCATAAATTATTAATAAACTTCAAATCATACGAGTAGACCATATCAAGCGGCAACACATCAGTTAACTAATACAAACTGTCTCACACTCAGTGAAGCGAGTTATGACACACTAATGCAATGACGATAAATATTATCCAAATAGTGTATATATAGTACATTATATAAATTAATTTATTTGGAGTTATTAGAGATTACCATTATTATTAGAGATTACTATTATTATTAATAATTAGCTTTGTCGTGGTACCTACAGAGTTATGTAAATAAGTTAGATTTAGAATCCAGGCCCTAATAAGATAAAAGATACGCCTGGAATTTTAGTAAAAGAAAAAAGTATATTTGTAAAATAAAGGCCGAGGAAATACGAACGACGGTTAATATTCAATTCCACCCCGTCGGTAGTTTTCGGTTACTGATTTTTTACGCTATATTCTTAAAATTAATGTATTCGATTATTAATTCCTCGTAAATTTATATATAATTTTTCGTTAAAAATTTATTAATTTTTCTATGTCCAGTTGTTATACATCGGTTAGTATTGTGCTGAATTTATTCTTAGATTAAAATTGTTTACATATACAAAAAATATAAAAAAAATCATAATATATATATATATAAATAGACGATGAGAGAGCATCCATCTCTTAAAATTCGGATTCTTAAGCATGTCACAAATTCCCGATTCATTCAGTTTCATATTTAGTCGATTTTAAAATATAGTCCAGGTAAAATTATCCTAGAAATTTTATTTCTAAACATTGGCTTGAATCCTAATTTGGGCATAATCGGGCATAATCGAGCATATTCTTGTTCGACAATCTTCATCATTTTATTTTTATGAATAAATTCATTGAAACACACTCATAAATATTATTTAACATTAATTTTTGTATATAGTATAAATTCGCGTCAAATTTATTCGTACCTTTTTTTCTTTAGTGAATAATTAATACTGTAACTTTCTCCCTACTCGAATTTTGAATATTTTGCTAATTATCTTATAAGTTTAAAATTAATGCCCTGTTAAGTTTCAAAACTATTTTTTTAACTCAAAGGTCAAATAGGGCAATAAAAGTTTGCAGAATGGTTTTAATTAAGATTCAATGCCCGTTTAATGCTCAACATAAAAGCATTAGTTGATTTTTTAAATGAAAGATCCTTGCTTCAGATACCGAAAAAAAATTTAAATTGCCGTAAAAGTGATACATTTAAATTGGAAATAATCAAGAAAAATTAGGTCAAATGACTCATACAGTGGCCGAGTCGGTGACGATGAGCCTAAATTGACATATATATGTTAAAAATAATTTAACATATATATAGATAAAATATAAATTTACATTACCAAAAGTACAAAACTCATTATTCTCTAAGAATAATAACATTTTTTTTATAATGAATATGAATGGAGAGTACTCCTCTAAACTATCGATCCCAGACATATTTGAAATTATTACTTATGATGTGCTGATGAGTTAAGTTTTAAAGCAATAATGTCAACTTTGATTACAGAAAAGAACAATAGTTATGGATGTTCCTCCATGGAAATTATTTGCACAAAAGTATTCCAAAGTAGGGAAAAGATGGGTGGGTCCTAAAACCATATTTGAAGTATGAAGTAGGCGAGTGTTTGCTGCGAGAAAAAACAAAAGCAACAGAGGAAGGTACTTAGAGTTTGGCAGGTAGCAAAGAGCCCCAGACAAAACGTACATTCCAAGTGACTTGGAAGATGATGTCTTTGATAGTTCTCTGGATGTAGAGCGAAATGGAAACCGCATTGATGGCCCCTGGGTGGTATGAATTTGTGAGTGTTATGTTGATAATGAAGAACAATCAATTTTATTAGAGTCCAGATTTATTTTATTGTATAAAGAAGAGATAAAGTAACTTTAATTACGCTAATTTTTCAAGAAGTAGAAAATGGTTCAAACAATATTTACTGATGATTGGGAAGGTAACTTATAGACCAAGCACATAAGAGTTAACCATTCTCGGGAATATGTAACTCGTGGAGGCTTCCACACTTAGTGATGTAAAAGTTGTATTGCATCACCTGAAATTTTTAAAATCCTGGGACAAATGGGTGGTGTATTTAGACATCTCACTGATTCTTACCTATGCGAACAGTGGTTAAGATCAATTTATAGAGATAATTGGCAATTTAATAATTCGACTAAACGTTGACTAAAATTAGCCTAATTTATTCTGTCGAATGAATCATTAGTTTATATATATATATATATATTATATAATATATATTGAATTTTATTATTATGGCTTGTGTTAGTTAAGCACATAAACAAAACACCAAAGAATCTTCTCGCATCTAATTTTTAAATTTTACATTAGTTTTTCTTATATGTTCATTATAATAGCTGACTGTCCACTTATTTAACACCATTGCGAATTTATCTAATATAAAGTTCAAACTGTATTAAATGAGTCATTCTCTAAATCAGAAGCTTCTAGTAAGTCTGACACATAATTCTTAAAGTAATTTACTACGAGTTGTTGATATTTATAAAAGCAACCCATTTTTTTATTAGTTTAAATCACTCATTAATGTGACGTTTACGTACTGTAATGATTTCTAAAGAAAATAGTTGACGAAGATTTTTCCCAAAATTATTTTAAAGTAAGGTTTATTATTGCGACTTAAAAAACTCTTAAACAATTTTTTTTTCAAAAATTCATGAAAAGTTCGCTACAGACCCTAAATTTTGCTATTTTTGTGGCCTAGTTATAACTAATTGGGTTGAAGAGGGTTACTCTAGATGAATCTACATAATAACACATAAAATCAAAGCCTTATATCATCTATTTATATTTTAGCATAAAATTTATAAAAAAAATATATATTAATTGCTATATAAAAAAGTAATATGCTATGCAATACAATCATATATAATAATTAACAACTTCAAAACACAACATATTTATATATTTGTTATGAATTTTACTAGAATATTTATATTTTTCTTACAAAATATACCATAAAAATACACAACAAATTAAAGATACCCATAAACATAATTTTCACACAATAGCAGATAAAAAATAATTTTTTTCAAATTCAACTATTATTTTGTGGTTTAATGTATTTATTTCGGTGTTAAAAAAATTTTAAATTATAAAGATATTTATACCTACAGGAATGCAGATTTGCCAAAAACCTATCTCTTATATTACTTATTCTGTTCGAAGTGCTTGATTGAAAATATAAGTACCATAATAGAATTATAAGAATGTATTATAATTCAAAAAGTTAATAATTATCTTTAAGTGTGTTGTAATCGATATATGTCATCAAAATAAAATGATGAAGATTGGCGCGCAAGAATATGCTAGATTATGCCCGCTTTTTTAAAATTAAATTTCTAGCATAATTTTTACCCGGACCATATTTAAAAATCAAGTTAATATGAATTTTTAATAAATCGGGAATTTCTGACGTGCGTAACAAGCCGAATTTTAAGTGCTGGAACATCACATATTACCAATAAAATATATATTAGATGCATTATGCAATTAAAAATGTTCATAAGTACAGAATTGTTATGAATTCTTCTAACATGGACATGTTTTCGATTTTGGAAGAAAGTCAACTTAAAAAAAATACATTAAATATTCCTGATGAATTCTTAAAAAAAATACATTAAATATTCCTGATGAATTCTTAAAAAAAATACATTAAATATTCCTGAATGAATTCTTAAAAAAAAATACATTAAATATTCCTGATGAATTCTTAAAAAAAATACATTAAATATTCCTGATGAATTCTTAAAAAAAAATACATTAAATATTCCTGATGAATTCTTAAAAAAAAATACATTAAATATTCCTGATGAATTCTTAAAACAAAATACATTAAATATTCCTGATGAATTTTTAAAAAAAAAATACATTAAATATTCCTGATGAATTCTTAAAAAAAATACATTAAATATTCCTGATGAATTCTTAAAAAAAATATGGAAACTTCAGGATATGAAGATTTTCAAGAGCGCAAATGTAAGAAACCACGTCACGAGAATCACCGAAAGCGTGATTAAGGATTATTGCTATCTGAAGGAATTGAATATTAACTTAAAAGACTTACTAGGAAGAAGCTGGCTTAAATAATTAAGACAAAATCATACATTCCTAGACTGATTCAGGATTAATTTGGTATGCGGTGTGTCACTGGTCATGAAGGAAATATTATAAAAATTATGATAATCTTTATGTCTTATTCTTAAATTCAAAATATAAAAAAATTGATTTAAAATTATCCATTAACGAAGATATTGTACACATATTAGTGTAAAAAGTGATATGTGAGATTCTCTCACTGAGGAGTTTTTAAACTCCTCAATTAAACGCTAAGTAGAATGTATACTATTTACAAAAAAATATTATCAAAGAATCATAAGAATAATAATGATATGGCTTAATAGTTTTTAAGGGCTAAAAATTAATTAAATTTCATTTAATAAAAGTTAATTAAATCTTAGGCAAAAATTTAATTACTCCTAGATAACTTAAATATCACAAAGTACGAGTTTTTTTATAAACTATAACATAATACATTTAATTCTTAAAATTTTCATTAAAATAACCTTTAATAATTGTAATTAAAAATTAATGAGATAAATTTATACTACACTACAAACTGAAAACGGATATAACGATAGAGTTTATGCTTAGAAAAATATTAAAATTACTAGTTTATTTTTAATATAAGCTCACAATATATAAATTCAATATTACAACACATACCTAGTACACCATTGTTATCATAATCAAGAAGATCAAACAATACGTTCGATTGTTCTTCAGTAATACCTTCTTCGGCAACCATATCCTTGAAATCCTTTTTATTTATATTGGTACTCTTCAGTTTTTTACTTAGAGCCTTTTTTAATTTTAAAAGACTTTCTTTACTTACGTTTGATTGTTCTGTAATGATTTTGGTATTCAAAACAACATTTTTTTTTAGAAAACATGTAGAATATAACTCACAAAAATTTTCAAATCTTAAATTGTTTATTTACGTAAATATATCAAAT
Source organism: Pempheris klunzingeri (assembly GCF_042242105.1). Taxonomy (NCBI): domain Eukaryota; kingdom Metazoa; phylum Chordata; class Actinopteri; order Acropomatiformes; family Pempheridae; genus Pempheris; species Pempheris klunzingeri. Next base: position 14,376 of record NW_027255330.1, on the reverse strand, counting down.
AAGAGTGTAAGCGCATTGAATATAATAAAACAAGTCGATTAAAAAATTAAAATATAGTGTTAACAACAATTAGAGCATAATTATCTTATGTAACCCAACTTTGTGGAATATTTGAAACCATATCTACGATAAAATTTAGCCATAGGTGGTTTAGGAACTGGTCGTCTGGTATTGAGCATTCTTCTCATCACAAATGGATTTTCAAATCCACCAAGTTTCTGTACAGAAAGTAAGTTATATGTAGAGAAATAATAATTCTGTTTATTTATTTACTCGATGTTGTTCCAAGTTGTCATAAAATTCTTCACCTTTATAATCATATGTGTCTAAATATATACATTTTAAATAATATTTATTTATTCAAATAATTATATTATAAATTTGTTCATTTATTATGTTGACAGAGTAAATACTTTATCCAAAATAAATTTTAATTAGTATCTAATTAATTTTTAATTGAAGAATAGAAAATATTTGATTTTCATAAATTAAACTTTAATATTATATCGTTAAAAAAATAATTTAAAAAAATAATTTTTTTTCATTAGCAGATAAACTTTTTTCATCAAGAAAGCCATTTCTAATCAGATATACTCACAATTTCGATAATAAAACATATAACATTTGAACGATAAGTTAAATATGAAATAATATACATTCAATGTATATTTATGAATTTTATAGTATTTAACGATAAATGAAATAAGAGGAATATTATCTGAAAATAAATTAATATATTTTTACATGCTGCATAAGGCTGCTTTTTCCCCCAAGTAGTGAAAAATTTTTTATTTTCATTGACAAATTGAGAAACTAGCATAGGATTGGCTTCTTTCATACGACTGATCACAGAATCTTTAAAATGATCCACAGCAGCATGAAAATTATACCTATTCCATTCTCTGTTTCTTCTAAATTCTTTTAATGATTGCCTGAATAGTCTCAGTAGCTCTTCTTCCGATTTCGCAGAAGCCATTTCCACTCCAAATTTCAGTTGCGCACCCAACAATTATATTCGCGATTCTACGCGCGTGCGTAATTAAAGGAATGAATAATAACAACGGCTGTTCACCTTTTACAAATGCAGTTAAAAAGTTAATGGAAGCATTATCGTGCAATAATTTAAATAGTGAAGATTCCACATTTATCACCACAAAAATCAATGACCTAATGATAGAAATAAAAAGGAGTGCATATGATACAAAAGTATTGTTTCAACTATCTTACTTGATTCACAATCAAGCAGAAAAATCTAAAAATGAGCATCGTAAACCAAATGAACAAGTATTGGAGGAAATAACTGCAATAGAATCATTATTAGATAACATTATTGAAAAATGCAAGGAAAATTTCTGATGCGTATAAAGTTTTCTTTGCGCATTGACAAAAATGAATTTTTTTATGTACAAAATTAGAAATTTATGATATAATAACTATTATTAATTTATTATTTGACATATTTATCCATAAATTTGCGATGAAATTCAGATCTTATTGTATCGTTTATGAAAGATTTTTTCTAAAAATAATTAAGTTTTTTTTCAAATTAGTTTCTAATACTTTATTGCTGGAATCATTTCCTGGATTGCAGTTTTTAAAAACAACATCTTCATCCCATCTATACAAAAATATAGAAATTTTATAAGTTAACTGATTGGAATTAAGAATTATTGAGACATTTTATACCTTCGTTTAACAATGAATAAATTTTTTGAATTAATTGATAATAGTGGGTTTCCAATTTTAGTATTTTCCATTTGAATTTTAGCCTCTTGAGCTTGTCTTTCTTGTTCCTAGTGGATCGATTAGAACATTGTACGAAATTATATTAGTGTTGGTTGTTGTGATAATATTTATGTCACATTTTTTCATCTTATTTCGCAGTAAAATATATTATGATTGCTTTAAATTTAGAAAATAAAGCTTTTAAACAAAATATTTTTTTTTATATTTAAATAAAATTTTATAAATGTTATACTTAAGGATTTTCCTCGTATTATTTCTTTATATTCCTAGCCGCAAAATTAATAATTTGATTTTAAAAATAATTTATGTCAAAGTTCATTTGTTTTAAATTATATTTCCGATATAATTTTATTTAAAGTAGTATATATATTATTAAACATCAATTATTCTTACTCTAAAGGCTTCCATTTAAATCACATGAGCGACTTAGTTGTGACTTTATGACTATTGTTTTTTTCACTTATCATCACGCACATTTTTAAATATTTTAAATTACTTTTTTTAGGTTACTTTCTGCTCTTTCTTTTTTTATACGTTGCAATTCAGCCAAAAGCTCTGCAGTCTCATCATCATCATCATCTTCATCTTCTTCTTCATTTGAACTTCCATTACCTTCAATAAGTTTATCATGTTTGAAATTATCATCTTCATGCTCAAAATCAGAATTATCGTCTGCACACTCATCATCATCCTTGTCTAAATTTACTAAGGCTTCTGGTAGTGGATTAAACATCAGTTTATTTCTAATAGATGGTATTGAACTTTCATTTTTATTGGTATCTATGTCATAACTAATAGTATTCTTATCTTCTGTATGTTTTGGTTTGACTAATGGTATTTTAAATGGATCTTCCTGTTCCTTCGGCTAATAACTCTTTCTTAAAATCTTTATTTGATAGTTCTTCTTTTGTAAATTGTCCAACTTGACTATAAAATAATTGTTTAACCATACATTAAAAATAGTAAATATAATAATACCGTAATTTTAACTTGAGATGTCCTGGCATATCTCTGCTAGAATATTGTTTAGAAAGTACTGCTAAATTTCCTTCATTTTTACCTCTACCACCTTTAGCAGGATCAAACGTTGTCCTACCGGCCGTAGTCATTTTCCAATTATTAATCGAGTTTTTCCGAAGTTGAACGGTTTTTTTTATAATAGCCTGAAAATTATAATTTACGCGTTTTAATATAGACATGAATAGTTTAGAAATACACATTTAATATACTTACAGCTAATTTAAATTTTTTTACAATACTTATAACAGAGATTAACGTCATTTAAATTTTTATATAAATTTTAAAAATCTATGTATCAATCAAATGATTTTGTGTAGGTATTATCCAATTTAATACTCTCTTCTTTTTTAAGGGATAAATTATATATTTATTTCATAAAATGAGAATTGTTCAATATTTACGCATGCAATGCAAATTTATATATTCATCTTATTACTTTAATGAAAGTATACATTTGAAAATTTAATACATCCTCTGCATTATTACAACCTAACGTTATGGTGTTTTGTGAACTGTTTACAATATCAAATCATATATTTCATACAAGTATTCAATAATAAGAGTATTTATTAATGCGCATGTGCGTACTATCAATTATATGTATTCATTTCATTACTTTAGTTAGAATATACAGTTTGCAAATTATTTTCCCAATTATAATGTTAAATTTTAGAGACTATTGCATCGATGAACTTTTTCAAAAATTACATAAAGTATATTTAGTACTAGAAATTCAATTAAGTATTTTTAATGCGCGTGTTTACACTATAAATTTTGTGTCCACTTTACCGGTTTTTTTAATCATAAGTCGAATTTGTTGACAATCACAGTAAAACAAAAAAATTTTTACGCAAAGAAAATTTTTATTTTTAAAATATAATTATTTTATGTAATAATAAAAGAAAATAATAAAATTAAGCACACTATTCTCTGCCGATGTCGTCAAGTAAAGAGCATCTAACGGAAAATGATTCTGCATGTTGAAAATAATTTTTCAAGTGTCTTTCCTGTAAAATATTCGCGCCATCCTTCATAGGTCATTTATACTATGAATTAGATATGTACTTAGTACATTTGATTTTATTTTCAAGAACATATCTTCACACGGATTTAATAAAGGTGAATATCTTGGAAGATAATGAATTTCATATGAATATATTTATCATTGGGGTGACGAATTGATACATTGTACATAATAATAATGTAGCCGTCATCTTCAAAGATCTTTAAAATAGTAATTAAAAATTGCTGGAAAATTTCGGTGTTCACAATTCCAAAGACATAGCTAAAACTACAAAACTGCGCGCGCGTGGCAATAACGAAGTGCGCAGGTTGAGAGTGCCGAAAAGTTACGTGTTATGTTAGAATGCCTGATCCAGCTTAAGATAATCTTGATTTAAAACTGTTTTTGACACAACGAAATAGATAAATGATGTTCCTATAAAAATTATTTTTATACCAATCATTATTCTAGTAAAATGTCACAGGCATGGAGATAACAGAATAAAAGGTACAATGCCGAAATTAACCAAAACTCCAAGTGACAAAATAGAAAAATGTAGTTTCCCGACTGCCCACAATCATATTTTGTTTGACGAGGATATTTCGGAAATTTTATTAAATAAGATTAAGAATATACCGAATAGCAATGCTTATATCACTCGTGAAGTGTATGCTACGGCTAACAGTAAAATGATGTCATACGAACGCCAAATATCAAACAAGCAGTAATATTTATAAAAATACTTAGAATTCCAGAAAGTGAGAGACAATACGAGAAATTTTAATGAACTACAAGTGACTACACTTCGAAGAGAGAGTTTCTGTTTGTATGATTCTGGGGCGTTAACTAGAGCAAGAATTGTTGCTTTTATAGCTGAAAATAATTTATCTTTTTTGGAAACATCCTTTTTTATGGATGCTAATAGTACTTTTAGAGTCTGTCCTAGGGAATTTCTCCAGTTGTATACCCTTCACGAAGGGGTGAACTCAAAGGTGTTCCCTCTGGACTATATTCTCTTGAAATCTAAAAGGAAATAGATTACCAAATACTTTTAAATGTTGTTTTTAGAAAATTTCATATAAATTCTCCAAAAAGCATCATAATTGATTTTGAACTATCAACGTACCTTGCTTTGGAAAAAGCAACAAAATATAAGTTGTATTTCTGCATCCTTCACTTCCGACAGTTTATCTGAAGGGAACTTAAAAAAAATGGCTCAAGTGGTAAAATTATTGTAAACCAAAATTTCACGTTTTTTATAAAATGCGATAATTCACTGGCATTTGTTCCTGTAATTTAATGTGGAAGCAGAATACAAGAAAATTTAAAAAAAGCCTTATCATCTCCAGAGATCGAACTAGATAATTTTTTCCAATACTTTGAAATGAATTTGATGAAATCTTCAATATATCAAATTGAGAGTCGGAATGCACACGAAAGAGTTATCAATGTAATACCACTAACTTCTAAAAACGTAGGAGTATTCAATAGGTACTTAACTGAAAGATTTAACCAATGCCATCCAGAAATTACAACATTTCTTGAATGATTAAAAGTCGTACAAAGCAACAGAGAAAACGAAATTGAGTATTCTATGGCTACTCCTTTTAAAATTAATAATATTTGGTATGAACAAATGTTGGTTGCATTAAAAGAAATTTCTGGGGATTATAAGATTATAGACAATAATGTTATATACATTGATATTATTGCAAAAACATAATCCTTAAAATATGATTAGTTTTGCCAATTATTTATTTCACTGTTCCTTTACTTCAGCTTTAAAAAGATTGCGCGTATTAATTTTTTGTGCATATGATATAATCATCATCATCTACAAGAATGTTTAAAATAGTTTTTAAAAATTGCTGCAAAATTTCAATGCTGATATAATCAAGTACTGCTAGTCAACGTACTACGTTGACTGCTAGTAGCTTCGTTACATTAGCACCTCAAACATTCGATATCAGAAAGGTTCGAGAACGTATTCTTAATGCTCTTCCGTAACTTTTTAAGCATATGTAACGAAAAATGGCTCTCGTCTACAAAAATAAATTTACTGTATCTTGAATCGATTTGAATAGAATTATACCAGTTGACATATACCTTTCATTCAAGTTTAACGACCTCACAGTTCATACTTTGAGGAAGTGGTCCAATAATCTTGTAGGTAATTTTCCATGATGTAAGCCATCGTCATTCAGTAGATATATGTAAATCCAGATTTAAAGCTAAAATCATTTACACAACCAATGTTGTATAATCAACTTCCACTAGCATTAGAATAGCTTTTTAATGAAATTTGTCTACTTTACGTGGTTTGCTCCTCCTTTATCCCTTTTTTATCAGAAATTCCTGTCCATCAATAATTGTTTTATACCCCTTAGTGTTGACTTAGGTATTTTCAACGAGTTTGTAACTTAAATCAGTTTTTTCATTCATTTACAATAAATCAACAGCTAAAGCTCTTCTTTCGTTGGAGTGATTACCCTGATTTTGCATAATTCATGTAAAATATCTCCGCTGGAGCTTATTCTCAAGTAAAGAGTGATTGGATCAGAGCAAGTACAAAACCTCTGCATGCTGAGACAGAACGATGTGGCTCAAGATAAATCTTTTATAAAAATTATTTTCGACATGCAAAATCATTCTTCGTTTGTTAATTATTATTGAAATCATAGGCAAAGATTAGTGTGCTTTTATTGCTTTACGTGTATATGTTTTTTATTTTATATGCAAAAACATTATAGTATGAAATTAAAAATTTTCTATTTGTATAAAAAATTTTGGTCCGAAATTGATTGTCAACAAGTTCGACTTTGGATTCAAAATCTGGTATAATAAGTCCAATACTACGTCACAATTCACTATGAGGTAGAAAGAAAAATAGATATTTCTAACTACACAAATTTATGTTGTCGCAGTATTACAGGTGTCGTTCAGGCACGTTAGCGCGTAGTCTGTATAGAAGTAGGGACGCTGGATTGAATCTCTTCTACATTGCTAGCGCGCTTGGATTAAGTTAATTTTTAGGATAATTTCTACCAATATAAAATCGAGGAATAAAATAAGAATAATGAAAAAGAAAACTAAAACTAAAACTTTTCCAAGTTCGTCCATTTTTCATGAGCGCATGCGCTATAAATTCAAGTTAATTGTATGGTCCTTCCATAGTTTGAGTTGCTATACATCAAATTATCTTAATATCGTTTGTATTCTATTCTACATAGAATACAAACGTAAGTAAAAATATGTAATTAATCTGCGCAATCATATATTCTCAATAGGAAAGGAATACAGTTTGATTGTAAATCATTGAAAGAATGATATTATACTTTATCGAGAGTATATTTTGAATACAACCCTAAAAATCAAAGTAAAAAATTCTTAAGATCCCAAAATCGAATTTGCTAAGCATTCATATCTCCTTCGCATGGGCAATTATTAAATTATTGTGTGACTCAGACAGATGGATTAGTAATATGGGCTAACACTTGCTGGTCACTTGGTTGCGAGTTTGGGTCCTAGCGTCGTCAAATATTTCGGCGCTTCCGTTTCCTTAATCGAATACTAGTAGCAAACACTCTGGTACTTGCATGTTTCTATAGAAAAATTATAGGTCATACTGGTAGTGTGATGGTGAAATAGATTTCTAATGCAGTATGGTACAAGAAAAAATTTCTGTCCTCCCTGAGTGGATCTTATCGAGCCAACTTCCGAAAATAGTGCAAAGTTGATGATTGCTTCAAAACGAATATATTCAGGATGCTAAACTCTAACACAATCACAGAAGAATATGCCTGATGCTGTCTGCATGAATGTACGATGATTAATTTCGCGACACTATCTACAATGTATAATGAAGCATGTCTGACCAACTTGAACTTCACTCTCCTATAAGCTACCTCTGAGGAAACCTTGTAACTAAAAAAATTGAAATTATTGAAATCGCAGGCATTGTTTGCTTTAAAATTATCCTTCAAAACTGTTAATTGAATCTAAAATATAACAATTGGGTTGAGAAATAACTTATTTAATAATTTTTTTATTGTCTTGCTACAATTAGACAGTTTAATATTTTAAAAATTATATTCTGTCATTTCTACGTGAAGAAGAGTTTTTGTATTTGATTCTGGTATCAAATAAAAATATTTATTTTAAAAAAATATACTTATTTATTTTTAAAAAAAATATACTTATCTATTTAAAATCGCTAATTTTACGATAAAATATAGAATATTATTTCCCAACCTTAAGAATTCTCGAACTTTACATTTTACATAGTAAAAAATAATTGTTACCATCTAGGGCAGAGTTTCTCAACCTGTATTTTGCGGAAAGAGTGAGATAAGCTAATGTACCTGGATAAGTGACTCACTCAGTAAAGGACATATATGAATGGTCTCTGTCTCTCGTTTCTATGCTTTCTAACTTAAAGATACAGTCCATCAGTCACCAACAATATTCAATAGATCTATTTTCTAAAACAAATCATATTTATATAAATTGTGAAAATTTTAGAACGCTTTATATATCATGTTTTTGGTTTGTTTATGTTAAGAATCTCTCCTTATCTCTATGCTAGTTAAATTTTGCTTATGTGGTTTCGGATTTATTTATGTTAATAAATGTATCGTATTCATTGTTTTATCTTGATTTTTACAAAAATAACAAATAGGTAACAGAGCACTATGTAACCTAGATAATTTGCCGATTAATACTTATCAGAACCTTTCAAGGACTATTTAAATAGTTTACTTACAAAGAAACAATATTAATTAGCTCTGAAAACCTTAAAATAATTTTACAATATTTTTATTAACGTTATTCTATTCGACTATTCTCGTTTCAATATTTAATTTCCAAATCAATGTACGCTTGTTTTTAATCTCGATTATATTGTCCCTTATTTCAATTTTTGTTTGCTGAATGGCTATTAAAAAAATTTTTTCGACGAAATTCAAATGAACTCAAACTAAATTATCGATATACGGTTTTGAGTTTTATTTCCTCAAGCTAATTAAAATTGGCACTGACTAACAAAATAATAAGCGCAGAAGGAAAAAAAATACTTTCAATGGTATTTTATAATTCATATAAAATATTTTGATACTAAAAGCATAAGTAATAGATCGATAAAAAAAAGGGTAGATAGTATTTCAAGTGTTCAAATACTGAAGGGCAACCTAAAATAATTGTCATAAAATAGCTGCGTATTATACCCCAAATCTATTCCATTCTCTGTCAAATTTGAATATATTCAAAATTCATTTTAAAAAATTTTTCATATAAAACTATTTCGAACGAAAATAGAAATAGGAGACAACCTAATGGAAATTAAATTAATAAACAAGCTTTCATTGAATTGAAAATGAAACAATAGAACGAGAATGGCAGATTAGAATATAGTTACAAAATAAACTGTAGTATTTAAGATTTCTATAGTTGCTCAGTATTCTTTGTGAGTGATCAAACTATTATTATACTTCTCGGAAGGTTTAGGTCATCAGAAATAGACGAATGTTTAATATCAAATCCTACTCATTTACCAAAAAAAACCCAACGTAGTGATTTTTTAAGAAAAAACACAGTAATTTCTAATTACGCCAGTAAAGAAGATCCAAAAACTATTGGCCAGTTATAATGTACTAGGGTTCAACAACGGAGAGAAAGATAATCCGTATCTAACATAAAGGTTACTCATCAATGGGCCAGTAGCTATAAGTTATCCCATTCTAGTGAATGTTGTCTATGACAAGCAACATTTATGTGCAGCAATGGTTTCAGCTTAACTAAAATAACACTTTACAACATATCACAGTCATATGAATATTAAATCGTAGATTTTTCTAAAAGGTTTTGGAGTCTTAAAAGAAACAGACTACAGCTTTTGTGTGTATCGTTAAGGTCAGTTAAAATGCTCTAGAAGCGAGTTATTTAATAGAAGTAACTATTGCATATAAATGGAAAAGTCACACAGTTGTTAAGATCTTAATAATGCAAGCTTGTAAAATTATAGTTGGTAAGGTGCTCGTGAAAAATGCACTACGACAAATTAAAAATGTTCCACTTTCAGACAGTACAACAAGCCAACGAACTGATAATATGGCGCATGACAGTAAAGAGGTTTTGTGCGACAATTTAAAAAATGGCGATTTTTATATTCAGGTCGATGAGTCAATAGATCTTGCCAATATAACTATTATGTTGTTGTTTCTGTAAGATTAGTCAATGAGGGCGAAATTCAAGAAAACTTTGTATGATACAAAGAACTACCTGAGACAATCAAAGGGCCGTGTGTACTCAACATTTTGTCCTCATATCTGTTAAAAAAGAGTTCTATTCTGAAAGAATTGTGCCGGAATTTTTGCTTATCGTGCTTCATCAATGGTTAGCTCCATTGACCAAGCGTTTTGTGACATATGTATTAATGGGAAATCCGGACACAATTTTACCACACTACTTTTACTACAAAGAGATGTTTTTGTAAAAATCACTTTCGGGTGAATTAAATAAAATTTTTGACGATGTTCTAAAATAATGAACTTATTTGACAAAGACCAGTTCACTACAGAATTTTTAATAGACTGTGACAAAGCCTGGAAAATGAATACGTTAATCTATTGATACATTCACAAATTAGATGGCAAAGTTTTAAATTGTGTATTTGAGCTGAGAAAAGAGTTGTAAATGTACTTTGAAGAAATCATAAAGCAAGATTTTGCTAACTGCTTTAAATGTGGAAAATGGTTGCTGTACTAAGTTATCAGATATTTTTCATAACATGAATGAAATCGAAAATTGACTACAAAGTCCCAGTGAAAATATATTGACTTTTAGTGGAATAATTTTTGCATTAAAAAAAAGTCAATCTGTAGAAAACACACAAAAACGAAAACCTTGAGATGTATTGCTACCTCATGGGTTTGTAAGTGAAGTAATATTTCAGAGAATTTGGATTCTTATTGAATCCCACATGGAAGGATTATATATCAGAATAGAAAATTACTTTCTTTGCAGATATATTATTAGGTGAGGGTCTTGTACTCTGAATCCCCTGATTATCCAAAAAACCAGGCATTAAATGAAGAGAAAGAAATTTGTGAGCTGCAGTGTAATCGTTCATCAGTGTAACATTTACAATCCTATCGCATGATAAGTTTTGGTTATCTATGATAGAAAAGTATCCTACCATGCATAGGAAAGCAACAAATTACCATAGTTTTTAACCTCTTACATGTGTAGGCAAGTCAGAATTCCTATTTATGAAGTACCAAAATCAATGATAGAAGTTGTCTCCTTTGAATTAAAAATAAACTCTTAGTATTTGTCTAAAGTTTGACTTTGAATTATGGATTTTTGTACCAAAAGACAGACACAGGTTTCACATTAAAGAAGCATGTTTTACTTTATCATATGGCGAAAGAATCATTTCCTTATATATTTTATTAGTTAACAGTATATGTTGCCCTAATTTATCTTGTGTCATTTCAACAATATCAGTAAAGGACAAATATATAACTCATTGATACAAAATTATCTAATTTTTTTAAATTTATATTTACGCATTAATGGTATATCATATTTGTTACTTCATAGATATGATTTATTTCCGCTAGTGATTAAAAATTCCTTGATAAAGAATCATTAACGAGTTTTATAAGTCTTATCCAGCATTACTAACAAATTTTAAAAAAAGTAATAATATTTCTTAAACCAGAATTAAATATTTATATAAAAAAGATATGTTACATGATTTTCGGGGCTGGAGTTGATTCAAACATGAAATTAAGTTTAAGGGTTTCACAATGGTGAAAATGTTGAGAAACACTGCTCTGAAGTCTGCCGTAATATAAATCAATAAACAATAGGACTATTACCTATCCTTCAAAACTATATTTAGGTACGCGACTCTACGTTTTCTCAATTTATTCTGGTTGATTTAGGTTTTTTCGCCTGTGCTGCTTTTTAAAGGCAGCGAAATCCTTAAATTCGTACCATTCCATTTTGGGTGAGTCATCTGTCTTATGTTGCGATGATATGACCTAAACAGTGAATTTTTTTTTGAAAATGAGAAAAGTCTTCATATTAAATGTGTTATCGGTCCTGCTTTTTTTCCTGTGGAATATGTTCAAATTAAAAATAAAAAAATTTTGATAAAATCTGGAACTTTCTAGTATTAATTTACCTATTATTTTGTTAAAAAAATTGAATTACAGGCTCTAAATATCAAATAGACGGATGAAACACCTATTTAAAAGTTGCAAATTATATTTAATTGACTAATAATTTGGCCGAATTTTTCAGAAGACGGTTCCATGGACGATTTCAACATTGCAAAAATAAATTCACAAAATGTTAAGAGTCAAAAGTTTGAAAAACTAAAGTCAACAAATATTTTAAATATCATATGTTATGTCTTACAAGTGTAAAAGCTTAATAAAAATATGGTAACTCCATTTATTAAGGAATAAATATCTCACATTATACGTTATGGCGTACTTGATATAATTTTATAAAATCAGATATCTGAATAGATATAATTTAGATAATAAACTAATTTATTTTCTGAAGTTTATGAGCTTGCTTCAACAAGTGCAAAATCTACTTATAAGTTTTTGCATATACTAAACGATTAATTCGCAGTTTGTTAAATTCGCATTTCTGTTACACAAATTAATTTACTATTCACAAATATGTTGCTTTTTGATATAATTTTTATTAAAGTTATGTGAAATTGTTATACAAAGAATACGATAAAGCCTTGCGTTCTTTTACAAAAGGCCGTATGACCACGAATCCTTCTATGTATATAATGGGGATATATTCTTTAATTATGATTAACTGCACAACTTAAAAATTCCATCTGATATTAGTAATTTGCTAATTAAATGTAATTTATCTAGATAAATTATCAAAAAAAGTCATGTTGTTTGCCAAAATTAATAATTATATTTTCGGATGTTTTCCTCTCTTTGATCATTTGAAAATATTTATTATTCCATTTATATTACCAGAAAAACATTAATTTTGGTTAATGATGATTGCTTCTACAATAATTTGTGTACATATTGGACTTATACCGATTTTTACGTCTATCTCATGGCGACTTCAAATCATTGTAAGATTTTCGATAAGTAAAATATGTATCGTCAGGGTTATGTTAAAAAATTTTCGTCGGTTAGTTCAATTCTCTCATACATTAGAATAGGATAGACTTTATAATATGAGGATATAGATTCAAAAGTAAATGAATTAAAAAATTTTTTATTAAGTGGCATAATATCGCAAAAAATATCTTTATGTATAAACAAATAAAGGTTATCTTTTATAAAGGTAACACAAGTGCTAAGAGCTTAATTAACTATCACTTATTTGCTATGTCAAATAAGTGAATAATTTATTGAAATATATCAAATTTTATGCTGATTACAAAAGGTCACAATTTCGTAATGAATTAATGAAATCATTGTGTTAGTTCTTAACTATACTTAATAATATATTGTTTTTCGTGTGTATTTATACACTTCTTTTGTGTAGAAACGGACATATTTTAACCTTTCGAAAATTAACACAAATTCAGGTATTTTAGCGGGATAATTTGATTTATAATTAAAATTAATTCTAAAATCAGTAACAAAAATGATTTAAACTTTATTTAAAGTTATAAATAATTACATTTATATTAACTAAAATTATATTTTATCAGTAAGCAATAAATGCACTAAGAACTAATAGAGAATTCACTCGCTGAGTTTTTTCGACCAGAACATCCTATGTCAGTAAAAAATCTATTGAGTGTAGTTTTGATATATTCAAAACCGTCATCTTATTGCATTAATTACTAAAAAAATGTCATTTTAATAAGGTGATAAGGTTAATGAGTAATAAAATAATTAATAATGTTTAGATATTTGTTGAATAATAATTTTTATATCCATTCTGTTGTGTATTCGCTTGGGTGCAAAAGAATAAACAAGGTATCAATAAACTAGACTAACGATCAAAAATTATACAAAATATCGGTTATCGCCTTCTACCGACAGAGTCCGATTTTCACCATCACATGTCGTTTATGAAAGACGACTCTAACACCTGCTTATACTGTATACTAAAAGTAGTAGAAAGTATACCTCTAACGTAGCCTCAGAATCCTTGTGCTTTGCCTCAGGGTAGGTTGGTTATCGATTTCAGTAGTATATGCTCTTCTGTCTGCGTATCTGGTAGTGTATTATCCGATATGAATGCTTTGTACTCTTACAATTCTAGGATCCTAGGTTCACCAACCTTAAATATTGTTCATAGTATTCTCCTTCTCGATTTCGATGTTGAAGTCCGAATCTGGTCTTGGTACCTTCAGTGTATTCTCTTCTTAATGTGTATATTTTGTAAGTGTTCCTTCTAGGACTTTGTCTATCGATCGTCGCAGACATCGCATCATAGAAATTCTGTGGTTCCTGGAAACGGCACCGTCGCTTTTTCTCCAGACGTCTCCATGAGCTCGATTTTGCTTTGTTTCCCTGGCTTCCTCTAACGATGTAGTATGGTTTCAAATTTGTCTTCTTAACATCATTTTAACTAGAGTCTTTTTCGTTGTACTATGTTCA
>NW_027255329.1:0-20579 GCF_042242105.1 Pempheris klunzingeri | reverse complement strand
TGTAAAACAAAAAAAAATTATATTATACATCTATTAAATAATTTATCATATGTTTACTTAATAATTTATCATATTTCTATTAAATAATTATATGATATTTGTCATTAATTATATAAAACAAAATTTTAATCTTAAAATACAGTAAACGTGCTAATAAATCGTTAAAAAATCATTAGTTATTTCGAAAATGAGAATCTTTATATAATTAGCAAAACCATGGCGACAGATATCATGTGATGCGCTGTCATACATAATTTATATTTTATTTGGGTGTTTGAATAATTTTTTAAATATATAGATATAATATATATTTTAAGAAAATATATTATAATATATGGGCCAAATACTTTGTGGAATAAGACGTCAAAAAACATATACTATAAATAATATAGTATATAAAAAAGAAAGATGTGTTGGTGAGGGAGGTATTTAATATTATATATATATAATATTTGACACTAAATCATGTATATATAGCTTTTTCATATGTATATTTGGTAAAGATGAATGGAAATTCTTATGCTCTAGTGATAAATTAATTTATTATAGATTGTCATCTAAAAATTTAATGTAGAAACTTATACCATTATTGAGTGCTGAAACGGAAAAAGTAAAATATATGTATAATTTAACTTAATATATATTATAATTAAGATTGCGAAAACAGAAGTGTATATATGTAAAACCATACAACATGAGTCTATCTGTTGTATGATTGATCATGAAATGATTACACAAAGTAATGGGCTGAGTACAGCATTACTGCTTTTTAAATATTATAATGTAAGCTAAATTAGCTTTTTTTATTTATAATTTTATTTTGTAATTATTGTTATAATTTTTTTGTTACTTAGGGCCCAAATTTAAGTAATTTTTCGGGCAAATTAGATGGAGAAATATTATCTGACTATTTTCACCAAATACTCAAAGCTATTGAAGTACTTCATTGTAAATTCGAAGTAGGATTTATTCACAATGATATTAAAGTATATAATCATTATAAAAATAATTTTATAATATCATCTACTTTTTAAACAATAAATTTTTCTATTTTCTAATTTAATTTTAAATTTAAATTTCATACAATACTGATAGGATTCTAATTTCATGCTTACAAGTGATGATGGTGGACGCACTTATAGAGTCGTTTTAATCGACCTAGGCAGTTGTAAAGCTACGCCTATTTATATAAATTCAAGAATTGATGCTTTACGCTATGAAGAAATATTTCGTTCAGAATGTACTATGTGCTACAGGTAATTCAAATTCGATATCGACTACTATAATATAGGTTTATTATTGTAATTTTTTAGGGCACCTGAATTATTTGAAGTACCAAATCCAAGTGTATTAGGACTTGAAAGTGATATATGGTCACTTGGTTGTACACTTTATTCACTAGCATATGGATATCCACCTTTTAATGGCACTGCGTTGTCTGCTGTTTCTGCTAATATAAAATTCCCAAGCAACCATCAGTATAAATATCATCCTATTGTTAAACAAATGATTACAATTATGTGCAATCCCAACCCCGAACAAAGACCAACAATATCTGATCTTATAGATCAATACCCTTCTTTGTAATATTTTATAAATTTAAATTCTTATATTATTAGCTATTTATTGTTATATATATGTGTGTATAATTTTAAATCTATTATATTTTTTATTATGCAGTAAAACATTTGTTTTATTAAGAGATAAATCCAACACTTTACCTTATCTTATTAGATAAGATAAATCCAACACTTTACCTTATCTTATTATTAATTTGGGATTTCTCAATAAAACTAAGTTGATATAGCATAGTTTCACACATTCTGCTGTTATATTACATCATTTGGCCATATCACTCTAACGTACTTTTTTTCAACAAACTAAAAAATTTATGCAATTACAACCCTTTATTTTTTCTAAAGAAATGTGGTTGTGATTTCTCGATGATAGAAATAATTTTAGACTTTAATTTTATAACTCTTGATTTTGAAATTTGTGTGTGCTCTAGATAACTATGATTATAAGTGCATTTAAATTTAATGTCTACGCACATTCTAAATCATCAAAATAAACTCTAATTACATATGCAGTTAGTCAGAGTAATAGAATCATGATATTTTTTTATTGGTAATTTTGATATAATAACTTAAGTACAATTATTTTTGTAATATGACTTTTTCCATATTTTTGTGAGTATCGCGGCTGTATTGAGATTTAGTAAATAGTCGACTCGATATATGCACAGCGAATGTATTTTATTATGCTAATATTTCTTTTTAAGGCCAGGAGTACTTTTGTAGAGATTTTTCATGATATCACATCACACGTTATGCAAATGTTTTTATATGAATTTTTGGCTTAAAAATCTGTCTGGTATTCATATTCATATGTGCTTCAAATATAGTTCATAATGTGGTTTTTATTTTTCAGGTAATAAAGTTCTGAACATCTTTCAATTCTTAATCAAAAATCACTCACATGTCGCTCACTACCAATCAATGTTTTAAAGTTATATTAATGCTTCTTTTGAGTGGGGCTCTAAGAAAAAAAAATTTGTATTGAATCCCGCCTGCAAATATTGTCTTTTCGGTCGATTCCTAGTATTTGCGCTTCATGCCCGCGCTTGCGCATAATTTGAAATTTTTTTATCAAATTTATACCTATTATGCGACTATTTGAGCTGATAGAAAATAATATCTACTGTTAAAAGTACAAAAGAATACCTTAGAACGTAAAGAGAAATTTTGCCGGAAGAAAAATAATGAGTGCGCATGTGCATTGTGCGGAATAAATATATGAATTTTTAGAGATCAACAAAAACATAAGACATCTACGATTATTACAGTTTCCAATTAGAGATTTTTCATATAATATTAGCATAATATTATATGCATGATATTATATGCATAATACTGACTATAATTGAAGCATATTCGTCCCAATTGGCCCATTTTAAATGCTGTCTTCTTGTTCTGAATTTCCATATTAGGATTACAAAGCTGGTACATAATTTTCTGTTCAATCAGACTTTGTTGCTCTTTTGGGTTTTTTAATGAATGTTTCTAATCTAGAATGTGATTAGTCAAAAGGAGAATAAAACTGTGGATTGAATATTTCTGCGTTGTTCGATGCTTGTTTAATATTACTCATCACTCTTTGATAAGCATTCAATTGATGCAATAGAATAAGTTTTGCTTTTTATAAAGTTTTTCTCGAAATATATCAAGAACAATTTAACATTGGGATTATTAAAGTTCTCTGCATCGGTATGCAATTTTTTGAAGTCGTATTCGACAAACTCTTAAGGAATAAACGAGAGTGACATAACCCATTTAATGACACTTTTAAAATCAATATTGATTTGTTATTCTTTCGCAAGATCAAGTGTCTGAATTTTCCTGTAAATGCATTGTTCGAAATAAAACAAACAGACATGCAATTCATCTTTTGATGCCTTTTTAAAAGCATTATAAGCTGCTATTTCAAAATCAATTATTAATGTTTTTGGTAGCACTATATCGCCCTTTTCTTTGATGATTCGTATAACCTTGTCGTAACTTTTCTCTGACTTATTAGACATCAGAACATAAACTAAATGTAAAATCTTGTTGAATACATTTTTGTGAATGGAATATAGTTCAAATAATCCTAAAGGACGACGTTAAACGTTCCATCTGCAATCCAAAAGTCTGAATTGTTGAGTTGTAACAAATTTTTCTTAGTAGAAAATATTCTATTTTCAACCGAGACTGAATTGAATAAAAAGAAGGGTTTATTTAATTAAAAAGATTTGTGGCTAGAACAACTTGAATATCATTTATTTTCTTATATTTCTGTAAACAGGCAGTTTAGGGCTAAATAGTAACTTGCTTATCTTTTATTTTACAGTAGCATTATCATAAATTTTGCTTTTTGAATATAATGTGATTTCCGCCAGCGTTTTTATTTTATTATCAAAGATTTTTTTATTTATATCATCTTCTGATAGGATGTGATTTTGAAATCCAGTCTTCTGAATGCTTTCTATATTACTGATAGTACCTACTCTTGATCTTCTTCTGCAGTGTCTAAATTGGTATTTCTATAATTAAATTTTACTTTTTTTGTAATCCTTTGAATAAAAAAAATCCTCGTAAAGCATCATATCAGTATTTTTTGTCGTTTTTAGCATAACAATGTCTTTGTTATAACCTCCGCTCATTTGGAGTCTTGTATCTACTTTTACAAAATTAACACGAGCTATAAAAACGTTGTTCGCGCGTGCGTCGATTATCTTTTATTTTTGGCCAGTTTTTCCATGCCCCTTAGAAAGCGAAAATTTACATACTTCGAAGGGGTTATGTACTCTTTGCTCGGAAGGGGTGAAAGTTTTTCCAGTTTCGGAAAATAGGAAATCTGATACAGAATTATTAGGATGTTTTAAAAAAGCTGCAATAAGACGATTTCGATTCGGAAAGAATCCTTTTTTGAAAATAAGCAGGTGAAGCTTTCTGATATTCTAAGTTTCCTGCACAGTCTATCATGCTATCATGCTATCATGGAGGATAATTTTGCGGCGATATCTGTGTTAGATACTTTGATCGGAATATATTTTCAACTATTTTTAGGGTCGAAATCGATATAGTGTCATTGAAAAAACAAAATACGACAGAGAAAGGGTTCTTAAAACGATTTAAATGTTTGGCGGTGTAGCAAGAGAGTGTCTCAACAATGGATCACAAACTTTTTATTTAAGTTGCTGAAAACTAGAGTTAGGTTACATTGACCAATATCATCCAACGCAGGATCTAACGAGGTTCAATAAACCACTCAGATGGATCTAAGGCATTTGATAACCTCAACTGCTGAGGTTATGAGCATCATGTCGTTATACATGATGCAAATTTCATCATGAAAATTCCAATTTTCACACTCAGGACGTGGAAAATGTTTTGAGCGGTTATTGGAAACAAAAGGAACAAATATTATATACTCACGAATTCGAGTAAACTAATGAATTTTTTAATACTTGGCGCAAAAAGGATTTATAGGAAAAATTAATAAACTAAGTTAAAATCCAGAACCCCTAAATGAATAATTACTTTTTTCTTCTAAAATTGGAGAGTACTGTTTTGTTTTTTTGAGCATGTGCAGACATTGCGTGCCTAGACTTGTTTTTTATCACCTTCTCTGTTTTTTTTCTTATGCTTAATTTAAAATTATTTTTAGTTACAAGGTAAAACTTTTTAGCGCATCTTATTGCGTTGTGTAGTTCAAGTTTGTCACTCTTGCTTTATTGAGCGATTTTGGCCTATTAGATCCGTTAGCCATCGTAATTCAACACCTTCAGATTCTCGCTTGTAATTTTACGGTAGTGTTGGCGCTGATACCACCAAACATCTTCGCTTTAAAGTAAATGCAACTATTTCCATTTCTTGAAAGTTGGCTCTATTGTAACTATCTCAACCAAGCAGGTATTTGGTTCCAGCCCATCGGTACTGTAATTTGTGCTCCGACTACTAAAATTGCTTTTAATTTTTTACTGAAGCATATAACTACGAATTTTATCCTACAAAATACGTATACATTGATACAAACGACGGAAACAGCTGTAAAATTGGATTCTAATCCTCAATCATGTAATCATGTAGTCGGCTTGCTTATCCCTATACCACTAAGTTAATAGTCCGCTTTTAATTAGAAAACTATTAAAAAACACCAATAAATGCGTCTCTATATAGTAATTTAAAATTCATGTAGATAGATAAACGATCAGTAGAATTTTGTACTTGTAAACAAGTTAATTAACGAATAAGCTTCACTTGTTGAGATATACGTGTAGAATCAATGTTAATTTATATAGGATAGTTACAGATATTCAAAAATCAGGATATAAAATTTTTAAAATTACGAAATAATAATAAACCAGTATGTATTATTTAATTTAATATTATACAGCCCCATTGTGATGCTTACAAGGTTTTATGTGGCACATTAGGAGAATAATCAATTTATTCCTCAAAAGCAACTGCCAGGAGCCAAAAATATTTTTAAAAAACAAATTTATATATACTTCATTAAGTCTATATAAATTTTAAATAAGAGTTAGAAAAAATATCAAACACTAATTCTGTAAAATATGCTTACATATTAAATTTAAGTTGAGTTTCCTATATTTTAAACCATTCAGTGACATAAGACTTATTCGAATGTTTTCATGACCTAAAAAATAATATACCTAGGTAGTTTAGTATTCAGTTATAAGAAAGTATATGCACCTGTTAATGATTTTGTATACATAAAAGAAAATAATATACCTTGATCTTTCTTGTCAATTTGTAAAATTTATAGTTCTATAATTTCTCTAAGAGACTTTTGATGTGCAATAGAGATAATAAGATTTTTTAAGATAGGACCAAAAATAATCTTTCTTGGCCATTAGGTACAGTTGAAACCACCAAAACATCTTTAATTTTTATCTTTATATTTTTTTAAGTATTAAAGGCTTTTCGAGCAGTTCACGATGAGTTTTAAATGTTAGCTACATTAAATCCTTTTGAAGTATACACACTGAAGCAAAATTTACTATTATCTACACATCTTACTATTTTAGTTGCTATTTATTTTTCTTTTACAAAATGATAATGTAATACTTTGTAATTTCCTATCAATAAAAAACTGCAAATTTATCGTGACCTCATTGAAACTGATTCTTGGGAATCTACTCCTATAGAGCATTATATTCACTTTCTCTGCATATTGACTCAAAACTATGATAAATTTATCAGGAAATTAACTTTTCCCTTACTCAAGATAGCTAGTGTATTAGCACTGCTACCATAACTTTTAATTTAATATATTTAGCTATTATCTTTTCTTAGTTAAAAAATAAACGTCTCGACATAGCTTATTCGGCAGTAAAGTTTTAGTTTGATTTTATACATACGACGCTGTAGGCACTATCAGTGGAATCACTCATCATATTTCACACATTTACTCCACACTAGGCCTTAGCGGATTTTCCGTGGTAGTGTTAGAGTTTAACCAACTAAACATCCTCATTTTAGGGCGACCACCACCCCTACCTAATTCATCTCTTAAATATAGTTCCCGTGGATCTCACCTCAACTAGAGCAAAAATTTACTCCCAGTGCATCGACACTCGATTTTACCCTACCATCACACTTCCACTACCAGTATGATCTATAATTTTTTTTAGGACCATGCAATTACAATAGTTTTACTAAAAACTTTGAATTAAGTGACCTGAAAGACCGAAGAAAATATGCAACAACGCGTCTAGAGCTCACGCCTAAAAATAGCATATAGCAGTTAGCCAAATATCTGCTAGTCTTTTATTATCATGTATTGCCACCGTGACAAGAAAATAATGAATGTGAAAAATTATGGTAGTTACAATGTTTGATTCAAGTCATAAATTATTTTAGTTTACAAGATAAAATCCTTAACATATTATCAATGTAGCATATTTGCTCCATTAAATAGTGTGGCATCTCATTAGTATCACATTATCGTCAATAGCATTAACCAGACACTTGTCAAATATTTCGTGATAGAATTAGATATTAATTCATTATAAATCTTCCTTCTGGATTGTCATACCTGAGCCTACAATTCAAAGATATTGGCTTTATGTGAATTATATGGACAAAAAAGATACATTCTTTTTACACGAATTCCGATTTTACTGCGATATCCGTTTTCCGAGCTACGAAATTAATCAAAAAAAAGATTGTAGAGCCAAAGCGTTATCATATGGTTTGAGACATTTCGGATTCTTATTTACAATACACCTTTAGAAGTTATCACATCATTGACTTAAAACTCCCACATTTTAGTTTCGTAGAAACTACTAGCATAGACCCGTTTCTGCTTTAAAATACCCATATTGTGGTTATTTTCTAGTTTATTACCTTTTTATGCGATAATTTAAGAAAAATGAAACAAAATTTTGTTCCTTCGATTTTCTCATTTTACTATAATTTGATTAGCTTAAAAAACAATTTTTTCCTGTAATATTATTCTATTTAAGGTATTTCACAAAAATAATAATCTACAATTTTATATAAAAAATAATGAAAACTAACAAGTTTTTAACTATTAAATCTTCTTTAGTTACTAAAATATACTGTTCTAGGGCGTCTCTTTAATTAGCGATAAGTCTATTCATTGTCACATTTTCTTTTAAAATAAAAAATACATCCTTAATCAGAGGAATATTCGAGAGTATGATGTAGACTACAGATATTCAGTAGATGGACCTTAAAAGTTTCTTTTTTGAGCATAAGTGATTAAAAAAGAAATTATCAATGGCAATCATGATTTATCTTTCAAATAACACTATGTATAAAATCACACAATCTTCCATCGATTAATTCATCGCTAACACTTCCTTCAATAGCTAAAATTGAAATTGTTTCTTAATCAAGAGCTAAACGAATATAGTTATTCGTAACACGTGGGTATTTACCTATTCAATGAGAAATGCAATAATTTTGTGTATAAGTTCATATATCTTGAAGATATATACCATCACAAGCATCTTTAAGAAAATTATTTAATTACAAAAACGTTCGTTTATTAGTCACTTACGTGATAGTCCCGTAGTTTTCAAAAGCCTCCATATCGTGTATTTTGATAAATAGACAGATTCACTTTATAATGTCTTTCTACACTAAGCTGCTTAAAATTATTCACTCCTGTTGATTTCGCACGTTTTTATAAAAAGATACTCCAGATACTCTTCATCGCTTCTTTTGTCAAAATTAATTGTAAATAGTGGAATCTCATAAAAATCTAATAAACTTTCTATCTCTATTTTATTACATTTTTTTAGCTTATGAATGAGATGTGCTCTTAAATTTCCCATTATAGGCTTTTGAAACACCGACCGAGTTGTAAAAATATTTATAAAATTTATAAATTTTTTATAAATTTTATAAAATTAGTGGGTGTACAAATATTAATTTGGTGATATAATACAAATATTAATTTTGTGATATAATACAAATATTAATTTGGTGATATAATTCTAAATTAAAGAAAATAAGATATAAGAATAAATGACAAAATAAAAATATATCATAGAATAATCAATATAACATTATTTAGTGTGTCATAAAATACACCGCCAATTTCTCGGATAATTCCTTTTAAAAACAGAATTTGTGCCTAATAATTTCACATCCTCTGACTTGTGAATTTTCATGCAATCTAATGCCTTATTCATCTTATTTGGTTGTAGATCTTAGGATAGTTAGACTTTTTACATAAAAAAATGTAGGTGATGATGTATATTATCTGCGCTGTCATCCAATATTATCAAACTCTTACTTATTATTTTGCAACAGTATGAAAGTTTAACGAAATGTACTTTTCATAATGATACTATATGTTTAACTCTACTATTTAAAGAGATTTAGAAAGTAAATTTTTTACACTACTACATCATCACTTAATCCTCCTTCAATTACGCGCATAATCCGAAATATTGTCAAAAGGCACTTGGTATATTTTTATTAGCCATTTTTAATAGAAAGACGCAAAAAATTTAAGACAGTTGTAGATAAGAATATAATTCACACATATTAAAGTAAAAGGAATTGATCTTTGGTATTATACACCTAGGAATATTTGAATAGTTACTAAAGTTAATCAGTAATTCAATCATAATGTTTTTAGCGTTATAACCGAAGGTTCTCACTAAAGAAAATCATATTTGCAAAAAATAAAGAATATTTACAAAAAAAATAGTTATCATTTTAATTTAAAAAAGTCTAGATTCAAAATTTATCACTATTTCTTAAGTATTACTTCTTTTGAGCCTATACGATGTTACACAACATTCACGGATGCTTTTTTATTTATTTTTCTTACTATTAATAAAGACTAATAAAATATCCCAATTTGTGAATCTCCTAATTTTCAAAGATATTAGATCTACGATAATATTCGCCTTATACTGGCGAATAATTTAATATCTTACCAAAATAAAAATTAGCGCCTAATTTTTACCTAAATGCTGATGTTTTAAACAATCATTTATTGCAGAATACGTAAATTCACAACTGCTAATCTACTATGTATCTATAGACATGAGTAATTAAAAGATCATGAGTGGAGAGTGTATCTGCTTCAATTATTTCCCCCAAACAAACAATTCGCACCAGACTGCTACCATGCAGTCTTTATACTTGTTAACATAGACAATCAACTAATTAATATTAGTTTTCTATGACACGACTCGAATAAGGTCTCTGATCACTTAACATTATATATATATAGTACCTATTTTAAATAGTTATTATAATTCCTTCGTAAACTTCTATAAACCAGTAGCGCTTTTAACTCCATTTATTCCCTAAAATATATTTCATAATAAATAAAATATCTTAAAGTAAAAAAATAATAAATAATTTGTTATGGGTAAGAAAAAAATATTAATAAAAATTTTACATTTAGCGTAAATTTACGACTACAATACATTATATAATATTATAAAATAATGTTATATATCTGAATAATATTTTAATATTACTTTATAAAAAAAAATTACAAACGATCAATATAATGTCAAATAAAAAGATATCTAAAGTACAATTTTATAGAAATTATAATTTAAAAAATTTAATTATCTTTATGCAATATGCTAATAAATCTATAGTATAATTAATACTTTTTAATAGTCTTCATTATAATCAAAAAAATAACGTATATATCCATAAATTAAAATTAAATGCAGTAAACACCAAAAGCAAGTGTTAATAATAAAGTTCGCAGTTCCTCGGGTACTTTCGATTACAAAAAATGGGTTCTGAGAAGTACTTTTTTCCACTATAATATAGTTTATACGTTTATTTTAAGATTGTATAAAGATTCAAAAAGTAAAGATTCTTCATCAAAGTCTAAAAAATATAAGGATAAATCTTACAAAAAAAGTAGAAGTGAAAAAGGTAGTTCCAAGTATGAATCGACATCTAGATCGTCAAGGAAACGTCGAAATACTGACGATGAAAAAAACTTAACAAAAGAAACTAAGGAATTGGATATCAACGATTCAAAGTGAATTTTAGTGTAACAAGTTGACTTATATACAACATTATATGTTAGTAGTAATACAGAACAAGATCGTGAGACAATAGAAAAACAATTACAAAATGTAATGGAGCAAAGACGTCAACGACTGGAAGAATGGAAGGAACGTTTATGTGCTGATAAAAAAGCTAATAGTGATGTAGAAGAACCCGCTATTCTTGAGGTGTCCAAATCATGGACATTAGATAACGAAGATGAGGATGATGAAGTTGATGAAGATTCGGACAAGATTTCTTCTACAAGTGTAGAAATATCAACTATGTCAATAAATCCAACTATGTCAATAAATCCAACTATATCAATAAATCCAACTATATCTATAAATCCAACTATATCTATAAATCCAACTATATCTACATTAGGTCTATCAATTGATAAATTTTTTCTAATATTTAAAATTATTAGCCAGTCAAATAGAATTGGAACCAGACATTGATCCTTTGGATGCATATATGAGTGAAATATCAAAAGAAGTTGGTTTGTTTTTATTGTAAATATCTAATATTATATATTATTAGATAAAGTCAATAGATAAAGGAGATTTAGGATTAGGTGTAATGATATTTTAAAAGATAAATATTTTTTTTTAATGGATGAATTATAGGTAAAATCTAAGAACTCTGGACCAGAAATAATTGAACCACATCAAGATAATCCTCAAGTATACAACTGACTTAATAACTGTAATTGATGATTTAATTCAAAATGATAAAATTGTAGTTTGTATCAAGTGACGAGGAAGATAAATTTTCAAAGATAGATTTACTTGAATTTTCTAAAAGGAAAAATAAGAAGCTATTGGATGCACCCGATCATACCAAAATTTATTATATTCCAATTCGCAAAGATTTCTATAGAGAAGTACCTAATATAAGTAAAATGACACCGGGAGGTATGTTTGAATTATTCTTTTATATACATGATTGGCATATAATTTTACCTATTCATGTTACAAATAGAGGTTATCGCATATAGAAAACAATTGGAAAATATACAAGTAAAAGGTAAAGGTTGTCCAAGGCCAGTAAAAAAATGGTCCCAAGTAATAATTTAGTATTATTTATTTATATGGCATAAGTGGCTATGATCTATATTATAAAAGATCATATTATTTTTAATGACTAAATAACTTTTATTTCCATTATTAATTTAATTTATTAATTTATAATATTAATTCATATCTTAACTCAAATAACTACAGTTATATAAGTTTTGGTTAATTTAAGAATATTTTAATTTTATGTAGTTGGTCTTATTTTTATGGAATTTTCATTATTATTTCTTATTTTAATTTACAGTAATATGTATCATTTAATATATAATAAAAAATAAGAACTATTACTTTATTATTTATTTATCTTTAGTAATTATTATATTAAAAATTGCCTAGAATCGGTACAAAATGCGTGTTAAATTATTCGCTACTAGTTACGCTATGAATTGCTTTTGTTATTCTCTATTGTTTATGGACAATACTACATCATTTTTAATTAGTTAATTACTTGGATTATCATGCCTATGTTTAATAATAGATATATTTTTTCCATCAATTCAAAAAATCATTTACAATCTATTTTGAGGGGCTATTAAATATATAAAACTTTCTTTATGAAATCGCTGTGAAATACGCAAAATTACTTTATTAAAATAAATCTATTATTCTACAATAGTGTATCATTTTATTTTTATAGAATAAGACCGTAATTGTTTATGTGACTCTCTAACTATCTCACCTAGTCGCTTTAGTGTATTTATTTATGGTAATATAATCGTGTATATTTATAAATAAACTCTAGTGTATCATTAATCGATACATTAACCTTCTACAAACACAATTTTGTATCTAAAGTTATCACCATCTACAAAATTTAATTTGAGAATAAAAAGTGCAATTTTTAATTGAATTAACTATTTAAAATGATTGTTACGTCAAACTAATGAACATAGTATATTCTTCCAATTATTATAATTTAGAATGTTGTTACTACTGCATGTAAATATTAGAAATATTAGAATCAAATTATTGTTCTAAAAGTGATAAAAATACGTTAGACTTTGATATAATACTTTTAGATTTGTATTACTTTTCTCAATTAAAAAAATAGTGTATTTCGCTTATAACTGCCAATGCAATAATTTTCTATATAGTTATTTTATGTCGAATATTTACATATATTATTTATATCAACATCTTTCAATATAATTAGTAGAAGAGAATTGATAAATTGTAGAATTTATAGTTAAATATTTTACATTTGAAGTTGTATTTTGTCGAGAATGCAAATTCACGCAAAATATCTGAAGATCATCTTAGTTGCGCAGTGTACCCTACAATTCCACATAATGAATTAAAAGAAATATTATTTTTAAATAATTTATATTTAAAAATTTCTAACCACTCTTTTTATATATTTTATGATAAAATTACTTTATAATTATCAATCATATAGATGGGATTAAGCGTACGAATACTTGATACATTGAAAAAGTAATAATTTTTTTTGAATTTTTATTTAAATAATGCCACTATTAATCTAGAAATAATTTTATTAAACCAACACCAATACAAGCTCAAGCAATTCCATGCATCATGTCAGGACGTGATGTTATTGGTATTGCCAAAACAGGAAGCGGAAAAACATTGGCGTTCCTAATTCCAATGTTTAGACATATTTTAGATCAACCACCACTTGAAATTGGGGATGGACCTATAGGTGATTTGATTTTTGTATTAATATAATGCTGTTATTTTATTTATAGCTTTAATTATGACACCAACACGTGAATTAGCTCTACAAATACATAAAGATTGTCGTTTATTTGCAGCAATTCTTCATCTTAATGTAACAGCAGTTTATGGTGGTAATACAATTAGTGAACAAGTATATTTATTTGAAAAAAAATATAGAGAGTCTACAGCTATTTTATTAAATTTTTACTTTTTTATATCTAGATATCGGCATTAAAAAAAGGCGCTGAAATTATTGTTTGTACTCCTGGAAGAATGATAGATATGTTGACAGCTAATAATGGTATCTTTTTAAAATTTAATCCGTATGAACTCTCTTTCTAAATATTTATCAATTTAGGGAAAATTGTCAATTGCCGACGTGTAACTTATCTAGTTCTTGATGAAGCTGATAGAATGTTTGATATGGGATTTGAGCCTCAAGTATATAATATTTCATCAATTATTATTATTTTTTAAGTAAAAAATCTTTATAGTCTTAATAATTTTGTATTACACTAATCTAATAAACTATTTAAATCTTTTTGATTTTTTAATTTTTTTAATTTTTGTGATATAAAATTAATTATATATATATAATATCATCCACTGTAATAATTGATCATTTTAGGTTACAAAAATTATCGAACAAATTCGACCTGATCGTCAAACCATCCTATTTTCAGCCACATTTCCTCGTATAATGGAATCATTGGCGCGAAGAATACTACAAAAACCTATTGAGGTAATCTTTAAACTTCTTTGTTGCTTTTTAGTAAAGATTTGTAAATTTCAGAATTTAAAAATAATGCTTATAATTTTTAATTTAGATTCAAGTTGGTGGACGTAGTGTAGTTTGCAATGATGTTGATCAAAGACTGGTATGTACACAATTACACGCATCTATTCTTAATAATTACAAAATCAAAATTTTCACAATTATATAGATTTACATTGATGAAGATTTCAAATTTTTCAAATTACTAGAATTGCTGGGAATTTTTAATCAACAGGGTATACTCTCTAAATCTTATTTTTATAGTAACTATAATCGATACTAAGCAAAATTTTATATTTCAAAAATAATTTAGATTTATGAGATTTAAAATAATTTATTTTTATTAGTTCTTTCTCTTCAATGTATAATTTAAGATTATTTGTGTTTAATTTTTTAAATTAATTTGAGTGATGTAATAAAGTTT
This sequence comes from Pempheris klunzingeri, assembly GCF_042242105.1. Taxonomy (NCBI): domain Eukaryota; kingdom Metazoa; phylum Chordata; class Actinopteri; order Acropomatiformes; family Pempheridae; genus Pempheris; species Pempheris klunzingeri. Next base: position 5,555 of record NW_027255329.1, on the reverse strand, counting down.
ATAAGTCGTCTATCTACATTCTAATAAATAAATCAATTTTTTATATATCGAGTTATTTTTAATTTTTATGGGCGACAAAATAATAACGAAACTTACGTTGACTTTATTAATTTGACAAATCCCTTTTTTAAATTCATACATGTGGCACGATGTATCGACATTCATCCCATTAAAGTAAAGTAAAGTAAAGATATGTAAAAATGTCTTTTTTAGAACGTGAGGTGAATATCGCATCGGTGAAAAATTCTGATTAATTTCTCGCATTCTGATTAATTCCCCGCATTCTGTTATACTAGCAATATATCTACTTAGTGAGCTCTTGAAATCATACTTCCATGGCACAGTTCTTAACGTAGATTAGCGTCGTAAAATTCTTTTTTATCTCATATCTATATTTTGTTTATTTGATGTAAGCAATTAGCTCCAAATAGTGCAGAAATTATAGCATATGTATTTATTTAGATTTTTAATAGTAGAACAATCTTTTATAAACCCTTGAGAAACAAGTTAATGTGGAGTTTTGTTATGCTCTCTCTGTTTTTAGTAGATAAATCTAACAACATTTTTTATCTGAAATATTTTTGAGGATTTCTATATTGATTAATAGTATTTTAGTGGGCCTTCTCGATCCCGATTCCTACTTTGTTCACTAAATATTGGCTAGTTATGACCTATTTTCGTTATACAATTTCAATTCTATTACGTGTTTAAAGCAAATATTGCCATATAAATTTTTGTTTTGAATATTATTGAAAGCTCCTTTGAGAGTATTTCTCTCAGACCTTTTTAGAGAATGCTTTTTTTAAATTTTGATCTGTGGTAAATATATATTATAAAGAGGAGCATTTTCTACACAGAAATTTATCTTTATTAATGAACTGAGTCTATGATCTTACTTTACGCGCTTGTCTTAGTAGGATGGTTTTGTGTCTTTAGAAATATCATATGTTATCTTAATGGCTTTTTCTTCTAATTATTGTTTATAATATTTTTATAGAAGAAACAATCATAAGTTTTTCTTCCAAGTACATTTTAAATATAAATATCTATCGTTTACTATAAAATCAGCAAATATGTGCTTTTCATCCTATTATGTGTCTATCTAAATTATGATTAAGTTATAAGGTGAAACATCTAACGTATCTTATTAGTTATTAGACTTTGAAATTTATGTTGATCAGAATTGCTTTATTTAAGTTGTAGGCACCTTAGCGGATTTAATCATCGTAATTCGCGCGCGTGCGCGCATGCCACCACCACGCTTCTTCTTAATATTCTTACTAACTTCAGATTAAGAGATATGAACGAGCGGAAACATTCAGCAGCATCGGACCCGCGACGAAACGGCGGACAACTAACAGCCTACGCCACTATGGCACCTGTCTGCTGACTAAAATTATTTTTTGATTTAAAAAGGCAAAGTACTGATTTCATCTATGATTTGATATATCATAGTAGAAATTTGTATTTTCGTATAATATTTCTATACATAAAAATCATATTTTATGCTTAATTTCAATCAGAATAAATGATATTGAATTCACAAATTACTACAACTTTACCTTAGACTACCAACAATAAAATCTAAGTTTTGCGACCAATGTTCCCTTGATAAAAACATTTGTTCTTAATATTCGATCGCTGCTTCATTTTTATACCGCATATAATTAAAATACTATAACTATGTGATTTTTTTAGGTAATATTTACACAAAGTATTAATCTAATATCTTCTAATTTAGTTAATGAATTACTAACGAAAAAATTAGGCTCTCTTTTTTCACACTTAAAATTAAGCACATTCCTAAATTTTATAAACCGAATCATTACTATCAGTCTGTATTATCACTATGGAAATTTTCACATTTCTTTAATTTTAGATTGATCATCACTTACAAGGGAATCTGAGCTAGTAGGCGTTTTTTAACAGCAAAGACTTTATTTGATATCTCAATTTTTATTTTTATAACTATCGATTTTCAGTTTACACTCCATTATATAAATTCTCGAATTTAATGTATTGAACTAGATTATGGATATATTTACATAATTCATTCTTATTAATATTCATATTCATATATACAGTTTATCTATTTGAATATCTTTGTTTGATATTTTAATTTCAAACAATCAAATCAGTTGGTACTGCCTACTATTTTATGAGAAAATATAAGATTTGGCGTATTTTTTTGTTTTTACTGTATATGATTCAATTTTACTTAGAAAAAAGGTAAAGTATCATCAAAGCCTACTTAATGTTTATTGTGCGAAAGTTTAATCTACTGGTCTTTATCCAACATTTTTTTCTTAAAGTCCACTCACTCTAGCCATTTATCCATGTTTTTTCTATTATAAATTTGTGTAATAATCTTTGATATCTATCTCTTATGTTACATTGAAGTTTAAAGATCTATATAGACTAATCAATGAAGTCGGTATACTTTACTCTCATATACATCAATTTAAGCCAACTTAAAGAAAATTTATGAAGTTCATTATGCTATCTCAGTTTATAATTTGTTAAAATTTAATATCACAACATAGTTTTTTATTTAGACTAGTGAATATATAACGCCAAATTATTTTTTAATTACGAGGTTAAACCCCTTGCGCAGCTTGTTGGGCTTAGAAGTTCAAGCTGGTCGAACTTGCTCCATTAAACGCCGTAGGCGCCGCAGCGGAGTTTTTCGTTCATAATCCAACCACACGACAGCTTCGACTTATTTTTTTACGGTAGTGTGGGAATTTAATCCACTAAACTAAACATCCTCGTTTTGGGGCGACCACCACCCCTACCTTATCCATCTATTGGACGTTGGATCTATGGGAATCACCTCAACAGAGGAAGGAATTTACTATCGTACCCTAGTACATCAGCACTCGATTTCGCCCTCCCCCTCGTAAGGCTTCTCCCCACTACCAGCATGTAGTATAATTTTTTATAGAAACATGCAACTACCATAGTGTTCCTACTAACCTTGGATTTAGAGATATGATAGGTGTTCCTACTAACTTCGGATCTAGGGATATGATAGGAGTTCCTACTAACTTCGGATTAAGGGATATGATAGGTGTTCCTACTAACTTCGGATTTAGCGATATGATAGGTGTTCCTACTAACTTAGGATTTAGGGATATGATAGGAGTTCCTGCTAACTTCGGATTTAGGGATATGATAGGTGTTCCTATTAACTTCGGATTTAGGGATATGATAGGAGTTCCTACTAACTTAGGATTTAGGGATATGATAGGTGTTCCTACTAACTTCGGATTTAGGGATATGATAGGAGTTCCTGCTAACTTCGGATTTAGGGATATGATAGGTGTTCCTACTAACTTCGGATTTAGGGATATGATAGGAGTTCCTACTAACTTCGGATTTAGGGATATGATAGGAGTTCCTACTAACTTCGGATTTAGGGATATGATAGGAGTTCCTACTAACTTCGAATTAAGGGATATGATAGGAGCTCCTACTAACTTCGGATTAAGGGATATGATAGGAGCTCCTACTAACTTCGGATTTAGGGATATGATAGGTGTTCCTACTAACTTCGGATTTAGGGATATGATAGGTGTTCCTACTAACTTAGGATTTAGGGATATGATAGGTGTTCCTGCTAACTTAGGATTTAGGGATATGATAGACCGGAAAGAGTGAACGGCACCAGGACTCTAACACGTGACCTCGGGTTCAGCGAGCTAATCCTATACCACTAAGCCATCCGTCTGCTATATAACGTCAAAATTTTGTGGCTAGAAGAGACTGGGCCTTGTCTTTTTTCGACTTGACGGCTCCGTCGTATTACCGACACCATAGCTAACTAATGGCTTAATCGTATAAACTACTACTCGTAAACCGTTAATTTGCGAGTTCAAGACTATTTGTCATCAAATATTGCCGGTCCTTTATATTCCTGAATTCGACGATTGTGGGGACACTATGGTAATTTCATGTTTTCATAAAAAAAATTATTAATTATGCTGGTAGTGTGAGGAAGCTAATAGGAAGGGGGAAACCAAGTGGCTTATGTACTAGGGGATAATAGTTAGTCAATGGCTTGGGTGAGATAAATCTCACAGATTTAATATCCGAGGAAAGGATATAGGGTAGTGGCCACCCAAAATTAGGTTCTATATTGGCATAAAGTTTTACACTATCGCATAATAATAAAGCTTAGCGTGGTGGTAGGGAGCACACATGTGTGTGAATTACGAATGTTAACTCCGCTGTGGTGCCTACAGCGTTCAATGAAGCAAGGCTGACCAACTCGAACTTTAAAGTCAAATAAACTGATTCATGGGGTTTTACCCTTTAACTAAAACAAATTATTACCTACACGACGAAAAATCCACCATACATAAACAGATTGGTTTTCTACGGATTTTAGAAATTTTGTTTAAAGTCAGCTCTTTTTTAATTATTACCTCTTAAAAATATTTAATTATATCATTATTTTCATCTTAAAATAAAACTTGATATTAATTTTAAATTTCTCTCGTAATTTTTTTTATTTTGAACAAAAAAGGGAAAAATCATTAAGTCATCAGACTTTATTCAATTTTACAGAATTTTCTACTGCACGATTAAAAATTTGCACTGTCTCAAAAGGCTTGGAATTCATACTTTTTTTAAAATATTTTTATTCGCAGCAGAAGTTAGTAGAAAGTGATGTCGCGTGTATACGTTTATTTATGTTATGAAATAGTGGTGTTTATATAATTTAAACTTTTCAACTCTTAGATACTTACATATTCCATTGTATTAGTTTAATATATCTGTCCTTTTTCTACTAATACAATTGACCTGTGTCATTTTATTCAAATTCATTTATCATATAAAACATTAACTCTATACTAAATCACTCATCGAAATAGTTTAATCATTTGCATACTCTGGTATTTCAGTGTTATTCAAACAAACAGTGCTTAAAATTAATGCTCTCTATTTTGTGAAATTTTCATATCCACCTAATGAGAATAATTTCTTACATATTGATATGTAATCACAATATTTCTTCCTTAATTATGTTAGCGTGACTTTAATAAAAATTACTCTTAAAGTACAGATATTAAGCAGAACATCCACATACCAATATGGTTACAACTTATTGCTTCTCCTATTCTTTCAAATTTTCTATCGTAATTTCATAATGATCAATATTCTTTGCTTGGGCTTCAATTACCTAGGTAATGTCGAACTACTTAAACAAAACTATGACTATTTCAGTTCAATGAGCTCCGTAGTTTAATCTTATAAAAAATTTTCAATTCAATTAAAATGTTCGTTTATCGATAAAATACTCTAATAACACGCTAATTGCAATTTTATAACTCCCTAAAACTTCGATGTAGTTCCCTGGGGGAATTAAAGCAAAAATTTTATTTCAATCCCATTTTATCAAATAAATTTATTCATGTTCATATTTTAAACATTTTTGCTTATTAATTTAGGCTCTAAACTAGTGTTTGTGGAAAAGCAAGAAAGTGCTGATATGCTTTTACGTGACCTATTGAAAAAGGGTATCCCTGTTTGTCATTACATGGAGGTGTTCT
>NW_027255328.1:0-20665 GCF_042242105.1 Pempheris klunzingeri | reverse complement strand
ATAGGCTTAGAACTCATGACCCCTAGGTCATGGGTTCGAATCCTGGTGCCGCCCGCTGTTTCCGGTCTATCGTATCCCGTAATCCGAAATTAGTAGGAACACTGTGGTAATTGCATGTTTCTATAAAAAAAATTATAGTACTTGCTGGTAGTGGGAGGAAGCCTGATGGGAGGGTAAAATCTAGTGCTAGTGCACTAGGGTACGATAGTAAATTCCTTCCTCTGTTGAAATGATTCCCACAGATCCAACGTCCAATAGATTGATAGGATAGGGGTGGTGTTCGCCCCAAAACGAGGACGTTTAGTTGGTTGAATTCTGACAATACCGCAGAATAATAAGTCGGATCTGGTGTGTGATATCGTGTGGTTGGAATATAATCAAAAAACTCCGCTGTAGTGCCTACAGCGTTTAATGAAAAAAGTCTGACCAACTTGAACTTCTCAGCCCAATAAGCTGCGCCAGGGGTTTAACCTCGTAACTAAAAAAGAACTAAAAAAAAATTTTGTAGCCACCAATAATAATATTGGTCACACCACCAATCATATTATAGTTGAATACGTACTCTTCATTTGAAAAATTTTAGGCGAAGTGCTAAATGGGTATAGTACCAAAATTCAGAAGAAAAAACTTGATTTTAAAGATTTTACAACACAATATGTTGGCTTACAACATATGTTGCACAATACGGGACGCCAGTTTTGATGCTAAAGTGGTGATACAGCCTTGTCGCGCAATATTTAACCACTTGATCGAAACTTATGGTCGATATAGCAAATGAGCTACATGCAGGTATTTATATTCAATGTAAGTTTTTAATATCTAATAGAAAGGGACTCGAATAATTAGCATATTAACTGACAGATGATAGAATATGTATATAAAGAAGATACAGCCGATATTCTGACTGCAATCAAATAAGCCAAAGCCTTCGATTTTTTATTAGAGTACAATTACTTGCACATATTAGGATTGAAATTTTCTGTGTATTTAATTTGATTAACACAACTTTTAGAGATATGTAAATCAATACTTTTCCCATGAATCAAGAATTTCCTGGCTTGTGCGACATTCATCAAGCTCTACTGATATAAACTACAAAGTCATTTTTTATGTATCACTTCATCAAAGGCTATTCGTGTGTAAATGTATGTTTAAATATACCTATCTGATTGTACTAATGTTTAAGTATACCCTAAACTCAATAAGTACTTAATGAACAAAACAAAAGTGGAGTTACCTAGGCTCTCTTCCTTTTCATATAATCTCAGTCTTGCTGATGCAGGAATGATACTAAACTCATTATTATTAATTTCTCATATACAATATTGCGTAAAAGCGTCTAATAAATATCCCCATTTTACAACTCGTTAATCCTCTAACAATCAGAAAAATGATACTACCACTAAAGTTTTTGAAATAAAATTTACTCCACCTTTTTATTACATAAACAGATGTAAATAAATAAACAATCCATTTCTGAAAAATATTATTGAATTTAATATGTTTCACTATAGGAATAGTGAAACATATACAAAAGTTAATGCATACAATAATCCTATTTATACACATTCTCGTTACATACCGTTGCTCATCGGCAATAGTCGGCTAAAAATTGATCGCTTTAAATAAAATATCTACTTTTTTTAACTAAAAAATATAGCTAAACAATAAATATTATCCTGATAACATTTATAATAAATCTTCGAAGAGTGATTTGGGCAGTAAAACTTGACAGAAATTTGACACTATTTTGATATTTTATTGTCCTTGTTTCTTTCATAAAAATTGCACCGTGTTGGATTTTCATTTAATTTTGTTATTTTAATTCGAATTACACGTTTCATTTATCTCTTCTTTATTGTTCTGGTTGAACCGCGATATAAAAGTAGACTATAAATTTTCTCCGAAGTTTCTTTTAAGAAGGCTCTTTTTGATTTTTTATCACTTTGAAAGATACCTTTGAAAATGAATAACGGATTATTTATAGATAAGTCAATCATATATTAAAAACGAACCAGATGCCATCGTCTAGTAAATCTGCGCGTGTATAATAATACTAACAACCGATCGACACCTTCCTTCCTTACTTTAGGCGTAGTGCAATATTACTTGCAGCTTTAAATTTGATAATCCAACGGTAATAGTGTTTTTAGTAGTGCCAGTTGACTCTAGGGTGACAGCTTGAGCTTTTTTACACACCTATTATTTCATTATATATTGTCATAAAAAAAGGTACTACAGTACAATTTTCTTCTGGTATAAGGTATAAGGTATACAGGTGATTTTATTTTACTTAATTTTGCTAAGAATCTTTTGTTTTTTCCATTAAATTTCTCGCAAGTGAAATGGATGGAAAAAGTTGAAGGCTACATTTTTACTGGAGTGGAATAAAGGGTTTGATAGTGAAAGAACGATGCTTTTACTTACGTTGCATTATCTTAGTGCTCCTAAATTATTTTTATCAAAGATATATTACTATATTTGAAATATAGTTATCAATAGGATCTACTAGCAGAAAGAACTTTAACCCGTACTTCGCAGGATCATTAACATATATTGGCGATAGAGGCATGTTCCTCTAAATGATACCAGTTATTTATCTATAGATTTAGTAACATCTAGATTATGAGAAAAACAACTAGGCCTAAGACTAATCCATTCATCCCATAACTCACGGATATGGCGATATTTATCTTTACACCTGCGTTAAAATTTAGTTTCGGAATAATCATTAAAATGGAGAACTATTTTAATTTGTTTAAATCTACGATTTGAAAACAAGCGCCTGTAGATTTCTATATCTTAATTAACACTAAAATGCATGGATAGAGATTCTTCTCTATCTTTGTGAATATTCATTAGCACAAGAAGATCTAAATAATCTTTATTCTAAATATCATCCATATCGTACCAATCATCTTTGAATGGTGTCCATCAAACATATATGTATACAATATAATTTTATTACAAATCTTGGCTGTAAAATAAACAAAAACCCATCATAGAAATGTTTAATTTTTAATAAGTCATAAGCAGTTGTATCAGGAGATGAATTCACAATATTTTCATCATAAATTTAAGTTTATATTGGTTCTTAATGTACTCCGAATCATTCAATGTGTACGTTTTAAACCATCATAGTTAAGTTTGAAACCAGTCTTTTCATCAAATTCATCACTTTCATTAGTAATTTAGTATTCAAATACACATCCGAAAGACCTCAACTCATCACTAAAGTCGCTAGTAGCCTTGCAATTTTCAAATTATATGCATATTCCATATGCACATTACATAACTTACCTATTATGGTCAAGGTTTTCTACATAACAATTTGTTAGATATCATTGAAACTTTGTTACTAAGCTACTAAAAACACATGCTTTATTTAGAGTTATACAAAAGTAAGGTAAAATTGAATCAAAAGCGTTGGAGTGTTAATTAAGATTACATAAGGTTCTTTGTGTTGTATCATTGCTTATACGGCAAACTGGTTTTGAACATAAACACTAACGAAAAATTATTATCTTTAATAACTTGAATTTTTAAAACTGTAATATATATGGTGTTATGTAACATTATTTATATTTTCAAATTAATGAAAAAATAATTAGTTATGATACACACATGTTAGTGCTTAAAATAGAACAGAAAACCGGACTCGTATAAAACTGGTCAATACCACAAGTTACCCTTGGTAAAATTTTCGTGAAATAATAGAATTTGAAAACCTTTCTAATGCTATCATCAAATAGTGAAATGTAGATTAGAAACAATCTTTTTAAGAATTAATTAATTTACCTCCAGAGAAAGTTGGTGAGTTAGCTGGTGAAGAAGATACAATTACCACAAATATTTAACGTATTGACATTATAAGTGTATCTGAAATATGTGAAACTTGTAAAATTTTCTTAAAGAAGGATGGTAACGAGAATTTCAGCAGTGTAATTTGTGCTCAATTTTCTAGTGTTTTTCTCACACAAAAGGAGCGTGAAATATCAATAAGGTAAGCACTGTAAACCTGAATATAAAAATTTCCTCGACTGTCTCTTAAATAAATGAGAAATGAGATATATCGAAGTATTTAGCAATGTGTTTGATTAATTCTTATTCATGTTGATTAGTTAACAAATTTATATGCTCATTAATAAAATGAGCAAATTTTCACGTTATTGTACAAAAAAAACTTTTATTTAGTTGCAATTCTTTTGCCGTATGGCTATAGCAAGCTTTCTCAGCAACATATATATTAGGAATTAAGTTACGACTATAGAGTTTGAATAGTCGAACAGTGTATGAACCTCAAGGCCTTACAAGAGATTTAAAAGTCTTGGCACTTTAAGCGATATTCCCAGATAAACCTCAAAGACAAATATTTAAGAAGACCAATTATGAAAAAATTTAATTAAAGTTTCGAGCAGTCCGGATTATTTCTCAAATGCTTATAAATCGATGACAAATGATCCTATATCTTGGGCATTATATTTGTAAGATGTGCATTAAATGTAAGCCTATTTGCTTTAAATTAAATAATTCAGTTATGTACTTATCTTGCCAATATATGCATAGTTTTGTTACATATACAGGAAGGTCTACAGTATATGACATACGTGTCGGCTTTAGAAGCAACGTTTTACAGAATTTTTACAAAGATATCGATAATAAATCCTGTGTTTATCTATATCTTGACAATTATTTTCATCTTATAAGGTGATGGTAGAGTTAATTAAGGAAAAAAAGCTGCTGGTACTGTAAAGTCAAATCAGACCCAATCCTGTTCGTCGTACTCCAATAAATATTATTAGGAAAGGATTGAAAGGAACTTGTGAATAATATTTTAGAAAAAGTTCAAAATTATTTTGACACAGAAAAATGACACTCAATCTGTAACTCCATGATGCAATTTTATGGAGTTCCAAAACTAAGCCGATAAAACGATAGAGAAGAGTGAAGAAAAAATATTTTCACATTGACCAGCTGTATATATGATACATAAAAAATATAAACATGGGAGATGTATTTAATATACATCTCGGTTTCTCGTTACTGTATAAACAAACTTAAAAAGAAATTGTATAGATCCCTGGTTTCAATCGTTTCACTTTTGCTTTCGAATTCGTAAAAATTTATTAATCATATAAGGAAAACAAAGATATACCTCTGGGCTATGTGAGAGACTTGGTATCCGATCTCGTAACTCCCCATGAATCGATGTATTTTGCATTCATAAGTCACTATTTGAAAAAAAATTTTTATCTTCTCTTTAAATTTCCCTCATTAGTTAAGAGCTCCCATAGAAAGGGCCACAATGTGCGGTCCGAGGAAAAACGAGTATTGGATACTGTCAATCAGGGTTAAGTATGGAATTTTTATAAGTTTTTATAGCAGAAAATACTAAAATAAGAAAACTTTATACTAAAAGTCATATACAAAGTTTTGGAATTATAATTCTTTTATTGAGAAATCGTAGTGCGCCCGTTTTCCGTTCCATTTACAGCAGATTCTTATTTTCGAAATATTTCTATTCTTTTTAAAGATAATCAAAATCTATTATTCAATATGTTGGTTTTAATTGAAAAGAAATATTTAAATAAAATTTTAAGATACAGAACCCAAATGTGGTAAGCAGCAACTATCAAGTTATTTTTTAGCTAAAAAAGTATACGATTAATAAAAGAAAAATTTTGTGCAGCTGGTAATTTTTGTTTTATAATTTCACACGTACATAAAATAAATTAATAAAAAAAATATGTAAACGATGCTGGTTTTTACTTGATTCATTAAAAATAGAGTCATTTATAATATCTAAAATATACTGCTTTCTCTTATTTTTTATTAATTTAATTATTTGTTACATATTCAGCTAAAAAACTGGAAGATGATTTAGGACCAAAGTATAACTTTGTACACCTTTCAGTATAAGGTGTAACGTTGATAAATAGATAACGTTTATTAATTATAGGGGTCAGGTTTTTGCAATTTTTACACCAGTAGTCTTCTATACATATAATAGAAGGTCGTTATATTGTTCTTCTCGAAGGTAACAAACAACTACAACGAAAACATTGCTTATCGCAATGAGGCATTACACGTCAACCAATCAATTTCCAGATCATGATTCGTTGCAAGTTAAAGTTCACTGGCTTTTGTTATCTGTTTATTGAAATTTAGCATTATTATCTTGTTCATTTAACATTTAAAAAAAAGTATAAGTTGTGCTAGTAGTAGGAATAAGCGCTAGGGAGGCTACTATCAAAGTGCGGATGCATCAGGGTACAAGGGTAAATTTCTTTATCACTGATGTGATATTTATGGTTGTGTCACAATAAAAAACAAAACGTGAAAGTCTATCTGTCCTGAACAAAGATTTTTAGTGAGATGTACTCATACAATGCCTTAGAATAATAGTTTGATGTGTGGTGGACTGAATTAAAATAATGAATTCAGTCACGATGCCTAAAGAATTCAATATTGCATGTCGGAATAAATTTAGCTTTACAGTCTAATATAAGTTAAGTTATACTAGGGGCTTTTTTTGTATATGTAGGTAAATTTGATCTTTTGTATATTTTAATACCATATCAATAGAATATTGATTGTAATTCATAGCTATTCATAAAATTATTGATCATGCTTGTAAATAATGGAGTGAATATTAAAAAGTTATATTAGTTATTAATTCACTATGATAAGAATGTATATCATTTCAAATAATGAAATCATTATACAAAGTTAACTTTTGTATAAGTAAAAAATAGACGCAGTAGTAATTTATCACATAAAATAAAATTTGGAAGATTAAAAATATGCTAAACTAACAATGAATAATAGAGTGGCCTACTGTTGTAAGTGTTCTGAGTGGAGCATAAACTTTGAACCACTTTCATGCCAAAAACATATAAAAATTTTTTCCAATGTAAACTCTTTCACACTATATGGTTAATAATTTTTTCCAGATTTTAATAGATAGATTATAAAGAATGATATTAATACCTAAATCAAGCTAATATATTATATTGCATTTATTATACCCAATTTCTTAAAAATTTCTCCAATTCTTTCTTCATTATCTGATAACATATTAAAGATATATAAATTATTTTCAAGTATATTATATAACACTCCGTTTCTATTCCCTTAGGCTTTTAAGAATTAGTCAACCCAACTAAATTGTAAAATTTTTATCTTTAAATTCTTATATACACAATATTCTTATTTCTTCCCAAACTCTACAACGACATTAAAAATTTTATAAAACCAAATTAAAATCTTCTTATCAAAATAGAATAAGGAATATATTTAATGATTGACTAACAAAAAGTTTTTAAAACGGTAGAAAATTTCGTGTTTGTACATCTAAACGTTACATAATATGTCCAAACAACTTTGGTACTAAGAATCTTAAAAAAATATCCATTTAAAAAAATTCAAATTCAATAACAGTGAACCAACCATCAACCGCCAAATACTATGGTGAATTAAAGAAGTATTTTCTACAAGTTTTTGACATAACTTGTTTGTAAATTTACATTAAAAAGAAAGTTTAGCTCTATTATTTCCAAAAACGTTTATGAAGCAAAAAAATTATCAAGAAACAAGGCAGATATATAAGCATTAAGTGTAAAAATATAAAAAAACTATTTTTTTAATATATTAGAGATTATTTTAATAACCCATCAATAGATGGGTTATTACTCACAGTTGCAATATTAGTTACAGCCTTTATCATTATAAAATGTTTTTATTCATTGCTTAAATAGACAGAAAATATTTGATAATAGTGAAACATAATATAATAAATATCATTCATAATGTGTCAATAACGATAAAATGTGTGGTGATTATTGAAACAGATACTGTCTCTATTTTATTTTTTATACTCAGTCTGAGTCTATTTCCCGAAAGCAACTTTTCTTTTTTTATACCAAATATATAACGAAGAAAATATTATTACTAATAAAGCAATTATAGCAACAATAATCCATATTAAAGTCGTTTTTTGAGATTTTTTGGATTTATGTACTGTTATATGATCAACATATCGAGAATCCGTAAGCATATAACCTCTTATCCACATTCTTTTTCCTTGTATCTACAACACAAACATCAAAAACGACTCTATCATATATAAAACGTACATTAATTTTGTATTTTAGTTCTAATTTTTTTGACAGAATTTCACTGGCAGAAAGTATAAAATTAGGAGTAAAACAGTTATACCAAATACTAATAATACATCACTATATTAATTGATAAGATCAAATGCGTAAACATACCGGTCTAATTCATCTTGATTCCCCCTTGGGTTTTCGCTTTCATCCCTGCAAAAGTCATCGATAATTCGTGACGCAGCCGCTTTAGTATGTGTCCCCTCCGCAAAGCCATATCTATAAAGTGATGCCTAAAATCACTTTATAGAAAATAATTAAATTATATAATATTACGTCTAATGAAAATTCTAAGGATTTATCTTTAATAAAAAAATCAGTGTTTGTAGGATTGTGTTTACAAGTATCCAAGGAGTATGGAAAATTAGTATTATCATTCAAGTAGTCTTCCAACTCATTTCTACATCTGTCACCATCGTATGCTCCCACTAGATTAATGTCAATGCTAGCTGAATTATCTCTATCAGTGCCTTGGCATGCACTAGAGTGTAGCTGTATTTTTTTTTGAGTGCTTTGCACATCTCTAACCGTGCAATGAGACGTTTTTCGCCAAATATTGTTATTTTTACTCGCACACTAAATATTAATTTTTAAGTTTATATAAAAAAGAAAAAAATAATCAAGCTTGTATCTAAAACTGTATAATGTCACAACAAGTCATTTATTTATAGGTACTAACTTCATATTGATTATATAGCAAACTCAAATTTAATCAATAAAAATACATAAACACTTTTCCTTACACAAAAAATATTAAACATAATCTTGGCTAGAGATCTAAAGAATAGTTAAGTACAAATACTAGCTTTTTAAATATCATGTAAGAATATAAAGAAAATAAATAAAGTTGATACAAGAATTATTCAGCAAAATTTTATCGAAAAATGAACTTTCCATCTATCGAAGCTTATATCTAATATCAATAATAATAATTATTGTAACTATAGAGAAATTATTAAATTTATAATATTTATTACCCAGACATCTGTATATAATAACCTAGTAAACAAGAAGAGTTCAAATGTTTCAGTCAATTAACTAGAAAAATGGGGGGTGTAGTGAAATCGCTTATTAATAATTATTATTTATCAAAGCATATACACAGAAAATTTAATTTCTTAGTAATAAATAACAATCATTAATGTTTTATGCAATATATCTGAAACTTTACGGTAGTAACTAAAACACTGAAATTTTACACATAAACTTATATAATTTAACCTCATAAAGTGTAAAAATGTACGTATATTGCGTAATAAATCATACTGCTTGTGATAAAACTATTGAAAGTGGTTGCGTTTTTTTTTCGGCAAAGACTTACAATATACATTTTGTGAGTAAATAAGTTGTTAAAGTAATGAGTTTACATAATTTTTAAATTATAATAATACGAAGGGTAGTTTTTAAGAAAAACTTTTTAATATTATTAAGGAGTAACTGGGATAAAAGCAGTATTTCAGTGCCATATTTTCGAAAATAATTAAAATCAAAGACTTTATAGATAGTTAAAATAATTACTTCTGACAAATAATGATCCATAGATATGAATTCGTTTTTTCCGATAAAAGTAGATGCGTAAATATAGTTTTTTTCATTACCATTTGATACAATATATTCATAGGGTTCCAATTTCGATAATTTCTCTTTTACATTATAGCCTACATATAAATAATCATCACTCAATGATACATACCCAGCGTTGTTATCGAACTGAAAAAATATTATTGTGTGCAATTTTATAGTAAAAAACGTTACGTTTCCATTGACTCCACCCAAAAACTCATAAGTTGCAAATTCTTCAAATGATGATATTTTAGCAAAACGTCTCCCAGGTATTTTTGAGCATTTATGAAATTCTTTGTTCAAATCGTCAATTAAACTATCAATGGCCTTTTTTTTCTCATTCCTTTTAAAATATATTAATTAAATTAATAGATATATTACGAGAGTATTAGCTTTGATTATAAATTAAGATAATATTTTAAGTACTCATTAATGAATGTGTTGCTATAAGCTTATAAACTTAGGTGAAAATCTTCCCTACTACAACTAATACTTTCTAATATATTACAATCAGAGATAGTAGTAAAAAAGTCAATATAAAATAAGCAAAGGTCAAGTCAATAAAGATTTCAAGCATTGTTATCTAAATAACCCTGGTCTTGTTCAAAATAGTGGTACATTAAGTGTAGTTTGAAATGCTAAATAAATATAACAAAAAAACATTACATAACTAAATGTGAATGTAATTATGTCTGTTTCTTTGTATTAATTAGTATTCAAATTGAGTTTCTTATCTTTATGTCTGATAAGTTCGGAATATTAAGTCACCAACTCAGTCTCAAACACAACTAAAATCAGTTAACCTATGATTCTTTTTTGTTATAATCACCATAAAAACATTAATCCTGATAGAGAAATTAATGAACTTCGTTAGGATCAAATAAGCAGTGAAAAAATACCTTGATAAATACGGAATTTTTTTATAGCACGAATATTATTCTAATTAAATTATTATAATCTTTTTAAGCACACTAGCTTAGCATTGCGCCAATAGATTGCAACAGCAAACTTCCGAGTAAACTCTTAAAATTAATTTCTAAGGCTTAAGCGATAGGCACAGTAAAACGTACTAAAACTAGATAACATTAATTATATAAATTAAATACTACTTAAATAGAAATTACACAACAAGCTAATTATAAAAAATTAAAGTTTAAATTTATTAAATTATTATGCAATACACACTGATATTTTAAGGATATTCGTACGCGGCTCATAAAGACACTTATTTAATCATTTATCTAGTTTAGTAGTCATTAATTTGTTCGTTACACACTTTCAGGAAAATTATACACGTTAAGATAAAAATTACTTAGTCAAAGCTAATGTAGAACGCTTAATTGTGAAAAACACAGTGCGTTATGGCACATAAATTCATTATGTAAAATTTATCTGTAAACTATATTATACATTAGATTCAATTAATTTGTCTTCTAAATTATTATAAATCCCTGTAACCTAATAATTTTGGTTTATATAGATATATAAACTATATAATTATAATATGCCACAAACGTAACAATTCCTTTTTTTAACACATAAATATACAACTTGTTCTTATCCTTACGCATATAATTTAGATTCAGGTGTTTTGAGTTTTTTATATTTACAATATAATGGTATAAATTAGGAGTTAAATAATCCTTATAAATAAAGACAAAGTGAAATATAGTTATAATCCTTTGAACCTAACCCAAATTTGAAACTATCTACACCTAATAACCTCTAATACAGAAAATAAATGTATTCTGTATTTAAAAACAAAAATTTCAGCATTGGTATTGATTTAAGTGCTCAAAGGTTGTATAACTAATGGTATATTCTTTCTGATAAAAATTTTATCAACTTCATTAATATTAGAATGGGAATATATACCAAAATGATGCGTTGTAACTGACATTATAGTTGCAAAACTCATTAATATCAAATAAAAGATTTAAAAAAAAACAATTACTCAAAATATTAATTATAAAACAATTAAATATGGAAATACTAAAGGGAACATTATCTTTTACTGCTTATTCGGCAATTACAGTGGAATCACCTTCTCATCAACAACTAAATTCAAATTAATAATTTATTTTCACAATCGTTATAGTCTTGTAAATTATATATATAAGCTGGTTTATTTTGTTTAATAAATTGATATTTTTACACAAAATCAACAAAGCCGATCAATGCTAGTTCATTGGACTAATACGCTAATTACATAATTGTTTTAAAAAAATTGTAATTATATTTTTTTGCAAGAAATTTTAACTCGATTAAAAAGTAATTATCTTATGAATTATATATGCTTTTTTAGAAAATTACTTATAAAGATGTATTTAAGAGCACGCTAAATTTATACATAACATATGACTAATACGATTATTCCGTCGTATTATAGTAGAATATTAAAATCCTTGATAGTAATATTTTTATTACTGATACGTAAAACAGAAATATAGTCATAAATGTGTAAACATTTATGGTAAATATTATAGTAATGATAACATGTTTTTATATATTCAGAAAACATAGCTTAGAAATGAACTAGTATGTAAAAATTTTGTATGATCACCGCAATGTTATACAGCGGACAGATGCCTTGGTGGCGTAGCTTAGTTTTCACCGGTCACTTAGTTGCTGAGCCGAGTCCTACTTCGCATATTGTTTCTAGTCTTTAGTATATCTTAATCGGTAATTATAAATAAAACTATGCTAATTTAATATTTTAATCGAAAAGAATATTGATCATACCAGTAGTAGGATTAATGCCGGATTAATCAAAAAGTCGTTTATTTGAACTTTAAGTATAAAAAATAATTTTTGCCTCCGTTGCGGTTATTTCTATAGTCAACAACTGAAAAATGGATCAAATGGGGGTAATTATCGCTTCAAAACAAAAAAGATAGGTGGGTCACTCACATACTGTTGCAGAATAATAAATAAAAATATATTGGGTAGTGTGAATTACAATGATTATCTCGGTTGCAGCACCGACAAACTTAAATAGCGCAAATCTTACTAACTTAGACTTCGCGCGCAATAAGCTGTGGTAGGGGGTTACCTTGTAAGAAAAAAAAAGTTATCATGGTAGTAATTTTAATAAGTTAATGCTATTATAAAATGCAGTTTTAATATCTCACATTTAATGTCAAGTAATGGTATTGTATAAAATAAAAGACTTCTATTATAATCACTAAATCAATGAAAAGAACATTTTTAATAGTGGTAGCCACTTTTGAATCGCTAGATATTAATGATGCTGTTATATTTAGCACGAATTATTTGTAAATCTTTTTAGAATTAATTTTTAACAATATATTAGTATTCAAATATTTGCCAGTATGATTTTGAACAACTTAAATATTGTATAAAGTAATAACTTGCAAGTATAAATTATATCTATTCACAAAAAAACTTTACTTAGGTATAATTGTATTAAATGGTCGAACTAGCATTGTCAACTCTAGATAATTAAAGCTGTTCCTTCTGACATTAATCTAGGCAGTAAAAGATAAATTAAGTACAAATCTATTAAGCAACTGATATTTTATGACATAAAAAAAAAATTATTTTATATTATAGGGTTTTATGTTCAATAACGCCACCTGCCCGACCAACAACGTCATTTGTCCGATCAACTACGGCACTTTACAACGCGTGTTTAGAGTTCATTTTTCAAAAAACGAGTTTAAAGTAGTAATTATATATTTTTGAATAAAGAAACAGATATTTATAAAAGTACTGAAATTTTATATTATTAGACATGGTGAATTGTTTAAACAGCGATGAATCAATAATGTGCACTGAATGCGATAATTCTCAAGAAATTAATCATTGTATAGATAGTAATGAACGTGCTCTATCTAAAACCCGTAGAAAAGTGTCAGATTAATTAAGAGAGATGGTTATTATGCAGTTTAATAATGGAGCAACGAATACATCAATAGCTAAACTTGTTTCGTAACCCAGAAGAACCGTATCGTCTATTGTTTCAAACTATTTAAAAACTGGTAGGACTACAATAGCCAAAAAAGGTGGTGATACCAGATCAAAATTAATTGAAATTGATAAAAAAAACATCATAGGTTGGGTGGACGAAGATCAAACAATATCGCTAAATGAGCTTTCACATAAAGCTCAGGTAGAGTTAGGAATTGAAGTCAGTACCTCTGCGATTGATAGATGCATAAGGGGATTCCACTATACACTGAAAACCTTAGTAACTGTACCTGAAAGGAGGAACTGTCATGCAACTATAGCTACTCGTCTATCTTATGCACAAGAGTTTAATTGTAAACTACTTGAAAAGATAATCGTTTTATTTTTATAGATGAAGTTAGCTTCAGCGTTACGTCAAAAACACATAAAGGTCGTTCGCCCTCTGGTAGTTTTCCATATATTACTGTTGGTGCAAAGAAGAGCCGTAACATCTCTGTTATAGCATCAATGAATAAATATGAGATGTTAAATTTCTTTATTAATGGAGGTCCAGTGAACGGGGAAAATTTTAAAGATTACTTAATCAAATTAAACAGAAAATGTGCAGAATTAGGTATCAAAAAACCAATTTTCATTATGGACAATGCGAGAATTCACCACTTTAAAGGGGTTCAAGAGTTCATTAAGAATAAAAATATTAATGTGATGTATTTACCTCCTTACTCACCATTCTTAAACCCTATCGAAAATGTATTCAGTAAGTGGAAAAATCATGTTAACAGAAAAAAAGCAAAAAATGAAGCAGAATTAAACATTTTGATCGAAAATGGATTTACATCGATCACCGGGAGTGATTGTGAATCATTTTTAAGGAAAATGACCAAATATATTTCCAAATCTTTAAATGGTGAAGTGATTCTCGAATAAAAGAATATTAGTTTTCTGAACTTGTGGAATCATTTAAAAAATTTATTTTAATCTTACCATAATCTATCAGCTCATTATAAATATTTTTTTAAATTTTCTTTTATATCTAGTCAAAAAATTACTTTGTCTAGCTTATAAAATACAATATATATATATATATATATATATATATATATATATATATATAGATTAGATTAATATATAAGTAAAAATTCTTATTCACATGTTATAAACCATGAGACGTTATTGGTCGGGCAAGTGACGTTAATAAACATAATGCCCTATATATCGGGAAAATTTCACTATAAGACAATCGCAAGAAACTCTTATTCGTATGACCCAATATATTTTTCATTCTAGTTCAATTTTAAATATTATTATATGCACATTTCATGAAATTTCAAAATTTAACGTTTTTACTGATTAGATAAGAATAGAAAAAGATCATGTAAATTGAAAGTTATCTCAAAAATATAGAAACAATATGATATCCATTTTGATTAGAATAATAAAGAGTAAAAAAAGGTTATAATAATTTCATCTAATATAGCGATAACTTTGCCTTAAAAAAATGATTGCTCTTAATTTTTTTATAGAAACCATGAAATGTATTACAGAAAAATACGGATTTTTAAAATTCCTCATTATTTATGGAATTTAGGAGAATAAATTTAATAGCATACTAATAAATTATGATCCTACCTATTGTTGTGTATACGATTTGGCATGTCTTGAAAAGTCGGGCGGCTGAAGGAGGTAAATTGGTAAACGATTTATTTCCTATGCCAACCTGAATGGAACTTTGATGTCGCCATCAACATTACAAATACAAGAAAAATAAGAACTTGCTATGGAGAATTATTAATATGCACCACTCCCCAAACTCCGCAGACATCAAAAACGGGACTACCATATTTGCCGCCAAACAAAGTGTAAATTGAAGCTTTGTCAAAATTCAAATTCACCACCTATTGCCCTATAAAAACCCTATTACTTTTTTCGTAATTCATTCCTTACTTTTCACTATTATATTATCTAATTCAATTGTTTGCTTTTTTTGCTTGGAAACTACGTATAAACCTATAACCGTATTTAAATAATTTTTAATTATTTCATGTATGTAAATTTCTCAAGTTTATATAATTTTTAAATTATATCAAATATAAGAGACTTTTTTAATATTCAATTTCAGTTGCAAAAAAATAAAAGCTTTCTATATGTCAATGGTTCATTATGAATTTCTAATTAAAAACATCGTGTTTTTAGGATTTAGCTTACACTAAAGGAAATTATTGTATATATTACAGACAAGATTTTGTGATTATTGAATCCTGGGAACTATAGTAAAAGTAAAATAGGGTGTTACAGTTAGTATTCTCTTAAAAAATTAAGCTTAAAAGATTAATACACAAATGGCTGCAAGTAAGTAACCTATAATAGCAACTCATAATCGAATTTCTACACAACCATTCTACTCAAATACAAATACTGTAACGATAGTTATTATGATATAAAGTTTTACATTATCTTAATCAAAGCATGAGCTCATATACTCAAACTATTTGATTAAAAAGTAAATTCTCTGCATTATAACTTATATTTTTATCTTCAAGGAATTTAAAAATTGCACCTGAGATAGTAGAGTGGAAAAAGTAATAATTTTTACCCAATTAAACCACCAAACAAAAGATATTTAGAACATATTCTGACTATAATTATTCTAAAGATAATCCAAAAAAATTTTCACAAGACTTTGACATAGTGAAATACTACAAATTTTACAGGTGGAATAAGCAGATTATTATTGTTGTGCCCGTTTCAAGTCACAGATACAATATGTCAAGCAACTGAAGGAAATAATTCTGTAAATGATTTTCCCATTGAATCGACGTGAATTCAGTTTTCGTGACACCGGCAATGCTACTGAACAGGTAGTGCTAATAATTCGGTAAGCTATATTATTGTGAAGCAACATTACACTACGCTTACATGGTCCAAGATCAAGCTCCCATAAAAATAAGTACTACGCGTGCTCAAATTCGAGGCATTCTTAGCACAAAAATTCAAAAACCCTTGCCATGTATGAACCGTATACCTTTTTTAGTTATCACTTTATTCGCTTATTTCTCTGCACGAATAAAACTATTATTTCTATAATATTATAAATTTAGAATATTAAAAATTAACAAACCTTTGTAAAATTATTTTGGAATCCCTAGAAAAGTTCTGATATTAATTACCACAGAGGAATAGAAAGGATAAAATAATATATATAAGGCTATGTAGATAAAAGAATTTTAGACAGTAAATAGAGTTTTCCTAACTTATAACTTAGAGGTAAACTATAAAACTTCTTAGTACAATTTTATCATGTAAGGCTTCTTTTGTATTTAAAAACATTGAAACAGTTAGATATTGTTTAATAAAAAAAGTTTAATATTCAAATAAAATGCATCAAATGTACAAAAATAAATAATTACGTAACATATTCATCTTCTAATATAAATACAGCCTCAATATGCAAATTCTTCACATTCACATTCTGCGACTGAAAAGTTGAAACTGTGCATGTAATCATTTTTGTAAAAGCAACAATTGTTAATGTACCATAACCATCATAAGCAATTGAACTAGCTAAAACTTGAAATTATTATTTGAAAACAAATGTACATCATACAGAAACACGAATTTATTTCACGCACAAAGGTATCACCAATCTCTAGAATTTTTATTTCATTTTCATTTAATTTATAAAAATTATAGTTAGTAAGAATTCTTTCCACACTGAATATTAAACCATACTATTTCAAAGTA
This sequence comes from Pempheris klunzingeri, assembly GCF_042242105.1. Taxonomy (NCBI): domain Eukaryota; kingdom Metazoa; phylum Chordata; class Actinopteri; order Acropomatiformes; family Pempheridae; genus Pempheris; species Pempheris klunzingeri. The sequence continues at coordinate 3,266 of NW_027255328.1, read as the reverse complement.
AAATAGGTATAATAAGTTGCATTATTACTTTTGAGTTATCATTATTTATTGCATGATACCCGTAACAACACAGAATTAAAATCAAACATAACTTCATTTTTAACATTAATAAAGACAATAGCTATTATTCGTATAAAATAAATTATCAGATTATAATTAAAACACCCAAATATCATATAATTAATGGTATATTAATTAGCACATTAATATGATTATATTAGTTCGTAATTATGGCTTAACCTTATAAAATTTAATTCCATTATCTCCGCCAACATCAATCATATGATATTTTACTGATAGATATTTCTAATTATTATTCAATACTACAGTTGTTACAACTAAAGCTTAAGTATTGCAAGTTATTGTTTATAAATGAGTACAAATCGAAAAATTACTATTTACTAAGAAGGTTTAATTAAAGTAAATTGAAATTAGACAATTTTTTAAAAAATAGGGAAATGAAAAATTACTAAATTACCAAAAAATATATCGTAAGCTTATTAAACAATTTTTATCTCTTAATAGTTGATAATTAATAGAACTCTTAGAATTTAGCAAGATACATTCAATTGAATTATTATTAGTCTTACAGTATATCAATAATATCGGAAACTCGTTTTATTAAATTATAGAGCTCCATAATCGCAACAGTCAAATTATTTTTGAAAATGAAAGCCATAAAATAACTTTATTTAATATTCCTTATATTTTTAAAGTATAAATAATAAAATAATCATAAATTCACTCATAAAAAGATTTATAAATCTTTTTAATTACTGCGAGGAATAGCAGTAATAAATCTTCGTCTAATTAATTTTGGATTATATTTTCAGTCTTAGAATTCGGGTGAGATAATCATTTTTGATTTTTCACCAAATCAATCTCAGTGTTATTGTTTATAAACCATAATACATAAAACATCAAATTCCATAAGTCTCTTTCTTATACATTTTATGTATATTATAAAAATTATTGATTTTCAATTGAATTAACATCGTTCATCAAATGTAATTAGTGCCGTTAAAATTAATCCGTTAAACTGAGAAAACAATATATATGAATTCACCATTTATATTTGATATTACAAAGTCTACGAATCAATAAAAATGACATGTTTAAAAATTAACCATAGTATATGATTTATGGATTACTTTATATATATATCAACGAATCTTGATAATTCAGTAGATTACAGATAGTTTACTAAGCTGGAAAACTATGATTTTTTTAATAATTAAGGAATTTTTTTATACCTTAAAAAATAATTGTTCAACAATGAACATTCTTTACACGAAAAGCTCAGTAAAAATATAATGCAGTTAATATCATTACTTTAAAATTTATTTTGAGTAAACAAGTTTAAATTATGATTTGATAAGAAAGTGTGATTTTCAGTGATAATTTTTTTTGTAAAACTACAATTTATATTATTCATTCATCTTTGTTATATTTTTTATACTTTACATCTTCTGTTTAAAATTGATTTTATTTGCTAATTACTATAAAGAAGAATAAATTTCTCTCTTAAAAAAATATAAAGGTATTTTTATGATTTAAATGAAAGAATAAACCAAAAAATTCCAATACAGAACTTTATCTTTTAATGAAGCATCCATAATCCTGTAACGATTAGAAACGATATTCCAATAACGTTTTTGGGTTAAAATTTAACCTCACTTTTTTATTATATAAAAAGATGAAAATAAATAAATAAGTCATTATTGAGATGGATTACTGAATTTTGAAATATGAAACCATAGAAACTATGAAGCAATTATACAAGTTATCTATGAAATGATCCTTTTTATGAACATTTTCGTTACATATTCTTGTTGCATATTCACGTTACATATTCTTGTTGCGTATTCTCGTTACATATTCTTGTTGCATATTCTCGTTACTTATTCTCGTTGTTTATTTTTGTTACATATTTTCGTTAAATATTTTCGCTCATAGGTAATAGTAGCATAAAAAATAGTTGACTTTAAAGTCTCTACATTTTTTAGCTGAAAAATGTACATGAATAAAAAATATTTTTTTCTGAAAATTATAACAGAAATTGAAAGTGCGTTTCGAACGGTAAAACTCGGAACAAATTTGACACCATTTTGATGTTTTCCTGTCACTTTATGTTTCAAAAAAATTACAAGGTTTTGGCTTTACATCAAATTTTGATATTTTGTTTGGAATTACACATTTTTTTTATCTTACCTTCATTTTATTAGTTTAATTATGATCTAAATGTTGGTTATACAGTTTCTTCAGCTTTTCTTTAAAAAGAATCTTCTTTATTTTTTATCATTTTGAGATATATCGTTGAATAATGAGAACACATTAATTAGAGATGGACCAATCATATTAAAAAGATCATCATTTAGTAAATCTGTGTGTGTAAAATAATGCCGAAATTCCATCGACATTATCTACCCCATCTTTTGTTATAGTGCATTATTACTTACGGCTTGAACTTTGACGATTCATCTTAAATAATGTTATTAGTAGTGTCAGTTGACAATAGGATGACCTTTTTCACTCACCTGTTATGTCATAATATATTTTTCATAAAAAATAAAGGTACTCCTGTACAATGGTGTTTATGTGGTAGTTATATGGGCAAGGATGTATTTTTTTACGTAAAGTTCCTAAGAAGGTAATCTTTTTTCTTGTCAGTGAAATGGATGAAAAAAACTTTTGACTGCTACATTGTTACCAGATTAAAATAATATTATTGGCAGTGAAACGAGACACTTTCACTGACATTTCATTGTCTTGTTGATCCGAAATTATTTTAGAAAGATATATCATTATATTTAAAATATAGTTTGTGATAGGATCTATTATCTGAAAGAACTTTGTCCTGTACTTTGCAGGATCCATTGACATATAATAACGAAAGGGTCGTCTCCCTTTGATTAATAACAGTTGGTCATCTATAGCTATGGTAACATCATGATTATGAGAAAAATAACTAGGCAAAATGTTAACGCATTAATCCTATATTTCATGGATCATATATAGGGAAAAAAGTTGCATCTATTTAGTGTTGAAATCTAGTTCTTAAATTATCAAAATGAATGGCCTTTGTAATTTGTTTAAATCGATGATGTAAAAACAACCGCCATTAGATTTTTTTAACTTACCTAACACTAAAAAGCTTGGTTAGAGATTCTTGTCTATCTTTGAGAGTAGTCATTTGCACAAGAAGGCTCAAACCAAATAGTGGTTAAACTCAATATCGTCCATATCATGCGAATATTCTTTTAAAT
>NW_027255327.1:0-20714 GCF_042242105.1 Pempheris klunzingeri | reverse complement strand
CAGTAGTGAAAATGACGATTTTTGAGGAAGATGCGGAACCTGAGCCAAAAAAGCAGAATTTATCACCCCTACTTGTCAATAAATCTGATTTAGAATGATCATCATTTTTGTCTATTGGAATATTATTTCTTTTTCTAATTGATCTTATGTTTTTATAAACATTTCTTTTTTTATAATTTGTAGTAGATTCAAATTTGTATTGGTTGTGACCATCGAATAAATTTTACTAGTTGAATGTTGTGTGACTTTTTATATATCTTCCTTTAAAAACAATATGACTGTGAGTAGATATGGCAAATATTTCTTCAATTTAATTAATCGGTGAAGTAAAAAAGCCTTCCTGTTCTACTACGAGTTTCACACTTCCAATACTGCTTCGTATAAACTTTTACGATCTTTTACATAAAAAAAACTCATTATATAAAATTTAATGCTTATTTCTTATAGTTTTAAGAACGGTAAAGTGAATATTAGTAGATTTGTTCAATTGGATCATTTTTATTAATATGCGCATGCGCAACGTGTAAAATTAATAAAAGTTACATTATTTAATTTGAATGATGTCAAAATTTCAGTTTTCTTTGGAGTATTAATATAATTAAGAAAGTCATTATTATTTTTGCAAGAATTACTTTACATTCGGTTTAGGAATTGCGGACAGATGTCTTAATGGTATAGGCTTAACTCGACCATTAATCCTCGAGTTCGAAGCCCTGTGACATCCACTGTTTCCGGTCTATCATATCTAGTAATCTCATGTTACTAGGAAAACTATGGTAATTGCATATAACCAAATAATAGTTCATGCTGATAGTGGGAGAAAGACTGATGAGAGGGATGCAATTGAGTGCTGATGCACTAGGGTATGATAGTAAATTCGTGTCTCTGTTGACGTGATTCCCATAGAACCAACATACAATAGATATATTGGGTAGGAGTTGTGGACGTCCCAAAAAAGAATATTATATAAGTTGAAAAAGCCACACTATCAGAGAATAATAAGGCAGACTTTAATGTATAAAATAAAAATATTACAAGTGCTGATTGAGTAGTCTAAATAGGCTGTATAAAATTTGGATTTGAGAGAACTTAATAAATGAACTGACTATAGTATTAAGTAGTAAACTATTATATATTCCTTTTCATAATTATAAAAAAGAATTCACTGAAGTCTAATTACTCAGGGATTGTCTTAAAGAACAACCTATTAAGCTTCCAATTCACCATATTTCTTTATTATATTAACTTAATAAGACAATCGAGACGAATCATTTACTCTCTTGTTTGCTGCATTAGCATCAAATACCTTTAATAATCATAGAGCTTCGTACTATTACTGAAGTTATATATAATTTGTTTTTAAGTTACAAATATAGTACATGATTTTGGTTAAACAATAATAAAGATAAATATTATTAATCATTATTGATTTTGAAAATAATTAATTATAAATGGCTCATTTAGTTATAAATTGTGAACTAATAGCAACAATTTACTAGTAAACTAAGAAATATTGATTATTCGAAGAAATGAAAAATCTTAGGTATACAGGAATACAAAATGGAAATCTCTATGATTTCTATTAATGACAATTCAAAGCAGATTTAAAGAATTAATTTTTGAGTAAATTTAGAAAAATTACACTGATTTTAAATTTTTTTTTCAAAATATAATAGATATAAAATATATACAATTAAATCAATTATTGATTTATTTAGTAGTTTATAATACTAAAGATTCACACAATAATACATAAAATCCTAATTATGTTAACAAAAACACCAATAGTAATTTTATTCAACAAGTGTTTCCTAATAATACCATGTAAAGTATTAAATATAAATGAATTTCAGCTTATGTAGCACTGTTTTTAAAAATATTCATTATTACGCATAATGATTCTGTAATTGCTATAAAACTATAATTTTACATTATTATATTTAATTTATATCAATATAAGCTATTTCGAACATTTTAACATAGAAGAGGCAAAAACTACAAAAGTTTCTTTAAAATTTTTTATGTACAAAAGTACATCTGTCTATAAGACAAAATTTTCTACTAAGAAAGTTATTAAACTCTGCATATCTGTCAGATCCTAAAAGATCATCAAAAAAATTATATTTTTACAATATATATATTTAATATCAAAATTTGGTGTGACCAAAGAAATTTTTTTGATCGGTAATCGTATTATAACTAGAAATACATATACAATTAACTCAAATTTAAATAATTTTAGGGGTAAAAATCTAAGATCATACAACATAATAATACAATTTTTCCACGTTTATATATAGTGTAAAAAACTCTTATAATATTAAAAAATATATATTAAGGGAATAAATCATTTGATAAGTATTATACGAAAAAACCAGACTAAATACCATGAACTTTAACGATTGGAATTATCGATCCCCAGTTAAATGTGCAAATAACCCAAGGGATTTTATTAATGCGGAATGTTATATACGTACGCCCCTTATCTACTATCTACACTGAGGTATTATGTAATATCAAAATATTTTTTACAATATTATAACCTATCAAATAATAATTCGACTATAATATATCTTATAATAAACTTATTTCTATCACATCTACATAGAGAACAGACTATAAAACAATTAAATTATAAAGACAATAATTCAGAATGGATTCTTTTACATCTAATACTAATAATACTGAAACACCTAACTAATATTATGCTATTAATATTTATTAATGGTATTTAGAACGATAAAATAATTAGAATTTTTATAATTTTTCGTTTATCTTTAATTATGACAAAGCTAAATTTTAAAACTATTTCAATTAATATACAGTATAATAAAATTCAGATTCAAATAGATAAAAACTTATTAAAATTGTCGATGAATTATCACTATTTTTTGTTATTTTGTGAATTATTATATTTGTCAATTCACACAATCTATTATGTTTACACCATAAGGAGATTTTTACTAATGATGGTTACATTTTGTCATTCAAAATGTTTTATTAAAAAAATTACGTTCATAAAAGCATTTTATACGTAAATTTGTGGATTTCTACTAAAATAACCATATTTATGTGATAAGTTATACTTAATTTATTATTTCTTTAAATTGCAAATTTATAAAGAATAATATTCCTCATATTTATAACGAATATATTAAGGAATTCATTTGAGACATATTAAGTAGAATACTATTATTATTATGAATTTTATGATTGTGACTGTTGGATTTATAATTCTACTTTTTCTGAATAAAATAGATTTAACATCCTTAAATGATCCTGAGTTATTTCTTAAACGCATGCTGGGTGACGTGGATGCATCAACATTAAAAAATGTATAATTTTAGTTGGAACTTAACTAAATTTATCTTTAGAAGTATATTCTGGTTGAAGTTACACTAGAAAATGATTATCTGGCTCATATTATAAAACTGGACAAAATCAACCCCAAAAATACATTGTTGATAGAAATGATATGTGTTCAAATATTCTAAATCATTTTCTATACGATCCGGAGTACTCTGATAATCCATCTGAACCTACGCTTTTATTAGCTACACACGAACTTATTTATGCGTGTATAAACATAAATAAGAACAATGATAAATTTTCATCTATACTCGAGGAAACTGGAATAATATACTACCTCGCTTGAGAATATAAATAAGTTATTTATATTCTCATTTCTAATAATTTTTTTTTGTTTAGTACAAAGTCTGAAAAATTGTTATACATTATGGAAAATTTTAATAATTCTAAAGAACATAACTCTCCACGTTTCTACTATTTTGATGAATTATATGAGCCGGTTCTTTACTATCTAAATGTTAATACCCCATATATAAATAATGAGGCGGAATCAAGAGCAAGTTATAGTTTTCACTCCCAACCGTCTATTAATTGGCTATTCAAGGCTACTTAATGACGAAATAATCTGCAACAAGACATAAATTCCCTAAATATCAAATGCAGTAGCGTAGAAAATATATTCGACTTATCTGTTATTACTATCGTCAATGTATATGACTTATTTATGATATTAATTTTTTATCATAAAATAAGGTAAATATCATTTTAGAGTATGATTACCGATCAAATTTCACATCCTTGTGGAAATGATGACAAGACAACAAATTTTAAACTACTTAAAATTACCAATCAGTAGACGTGTTTGTATTGAAGATAAATTGAACTCTGATCCAAAAGCTATAAATATCACCATTAAGTTTACAAATGATTATCCAAATTGTCATATTATGTTATATGAATTAATTAAAAAATACTTTGATAAAGATTTACACAATGTCAAAAATACTTTTACAAATGCCAAAAAATGAACTTACATATCTAAAAGAGGACTACATTCAAGTAAATGAAATTTTAAAAAATCAATAAGATTAAATTTAGATAATTGCACCAAAAAATATGATTCCTCAAAGACTTCCTGAAAGCTTACACGTAGGTTTTTTCGTTTTCAAAACAGAAAATTATTGTTCTGATAACACACATCAAGTAAAATAGTATTTATTATGATCTTTTTAACTATTCCGTAGGTTTGTATGTTGGTACATATTATGAATATTCTCTTACAGGATGTAAGAGATGAAAATTATATTTTATTCAGTGAATTGGTGAGTTTACTTAAAAACCTTGTATATATAATATATATATCAATTTAATGTAGGAATCATTTGACGTTATGGGTGATCTGTTCATAAATACATTAAACTCGATCAAAAACAATCCTTAACAATTTACTAAATTATATCGACGACAATATTAAAATGATTACTCAATACTTTTATTTTATCTTATTAGTTATTAAGTTTCAATAAAAAAAAATATTGACATTTAAAAAACAACCAAGTCAAACATTATTTATTTCCTATTCTATTTTGAGTTTTTATAAAGTCGCTGCATCATAATTCATTATTAATTATTAAGATTATACTAGGTAATTATTATAATTTGATGATAAAAAATGACTTTTTATTAAGTTTCAAATCCCTACGAAATACTATTATTTGATTTAATTCAGTATATTAATGATCGCTTCGTTCATATCTTGAGATAACGCAGTGGACCTTATCATAATTCGTATCATAAAACATTAAATTATTATTCTTTGGTACTATTAACTAAGCATCCTTGTTTTTGTAAGCAACCACTCCTGTTCTACTTCAGTATATAAACAACTGATTCTACCCTTCTAATTAGGCTTTATACTACGCCAATATAGTGTATTTGGTGTTTTATGGGAGCATATAATAAACATAGCAATAATACAAATATCCGATTCAAGTATGAGAAAAAGCTAAAAAATGATCGTTAGAGAGTCTAGTATTCGTTGATTTGGTGCCGACAAGCACAAGATTACACTAATGACCCATCTATTACCCGCTAAGATTTTTTCAACATTAAAAAAATTCTCTTCACAAACATTAATTACTTAATTTTGGAAAAATAATAGCTTAATTTCATTAATCACTCGTATAAAATTTTTTGATAATGGTAAGATTATTGATATATGTAGTTATAGTGCAAGTAGTTTTAAATTCTTTTTAAATGAGTTTATAATCATATATCAGCTTATTATATTCATTAATAGGGCTGATACTATCTTGAAATTATGAAAATAAGTTCTAATAAACAATTCATTTAATGAATAATTGGAACATGGCAATAAGTTTAAGTAAGATCCTTATTTGTGAACGCTAATATCTAAAATATTAATGATACCAAATCTGAATATATAGCTCCTCTTGAACTTCAAACCTGTTAGATGTAAATATTTTTTATGTAATATGTAAATAAATAAAAAACATATACAATATTTATTTAATTTTTAAAATATTTAAAACTAAAAAATTTTTTAAATCAGATTCTTGCAAATGTAACAATACAATAAAAATTCTAATTAACACAAAAAGTGTATTTCACACGAAACAGTGCTTATTGTGATTTATCGCAAAATACTTATTGATTTCTCTTTATTTAGCTAAAGATATAAGCTTTAATCCATTCCGATGGTGTCCCGCTTTTCTTTAATAGAATAGCGCACTTTTACGAATATGGGTAGTTCTGAATTTTTTCAATAGTTGCGTCACTTTTGTCATCTGTAGTAGGATTTACTGCAATAAGTACACTTCTGATGCTGAATGATTAGGTGTAACCAAACTTTTATTATTTATTGATTCTATTGCTAAATTACTTTTTTAGGTATCTGTCTGGTACTTTATAGTCTCTTTTTTTATAAAATCCTTCAGACATATATAATCATTAACTATTTCCTTTACATTACTCATTATTTTTATTTATTTGTAGGGGTTAGCCACATTACAAAAGTATATAACATTCTTATGTGGACCTAGCAGATAAAACTTATCGCCGACTTTCAGTTTAGACAGCCTGAAGTTTTGTGCTATTCGTTCATTTTGAACTTTAGATTTGCCCTTTATCTTCCTTGAGGTCCATTTAGTATATTCTTCCATTCGGTATTATATTTAATGTTTATGTACTTTGTTTTTGTGAAATCAGTTTTATTTTCTTTCTAATCTGCTCATCTCAATAGATGTATAGTATTTATTTCCATAGTTTATTGGTTTACATAAAACAAGATCAAACCTAATTATCGAAGTAAATCGCAAGAGTGCGTCATCGTTATTATACTAACTATTGCATTTAAGGCATTTCAATGAGGACAATATGGTGTTTTTCTAGTCTTTGTGATGTTTCGTTTATAGTAAAAAATTTTAAATACATTATATGTAGAACTAGTGACATGATGTTTGTGAGTTGTCTTAAGGGTGCTAAAAAGATATACATTCCCTTCAACGTTTCTACCATGATAAGGGATGGTGCATTATTAAAAACCTCGCTAATTTGTAAACATAAATAAGGATGCCAAAGAAGTATCATATACCTTTTTCTCTATAAAGAATATGTCAAAAATATCTCAATGCTATTATTTGAAGGCTAAATTAACGTCAAAAGAGTTCAAATTTATTTTTCTTTCCACCATGCAAAAAAATGGATAAAATATTTTGCATATGTGTACATAGAGTTTAGTGCGAATTTTATAAATAACTAATAATAAGTTTACTTGTTATTGTATAATATTTAAAAGTCACCTATCATAATCATGACATCATATACTTTGACTATGTATTTATTATAAAATACACTTTTTTAATAAATAGCTTTTTAATGATTTATTCCTGTTCAACAATATCTTTTGAATTATCAATTCATCTCCTTTTACTAAAAATGATTATTTCCTTGGTATATATAAGTCAGGATAGCATTTATTTTCATTAAAGTAATCACTTATTAATGTCTAGATTTTGTTCCTTATTGCGAATGAAATCTTCGTCATTTTCAAATTTACCAAATTAACCATTGGATTTATACGAAATAAAGTAAACGCTCCCGAAATCAACTATCTCTTTTTTATCAAATTGAAATCTTATTTTTGGACAAATATAAACTATCTAGCGTATACACCATGGAAATCCTTGATATATTAAAGAAAGATAAGGGATAGTGGTCTCTTACATTTAGAATTTGAATCCATATACGTCGCATCTGAATTCGGTAATATTTGAAAGAACATCGAGGGCTACTTTCTTAATAAAGAATAGTTTTTTTCTACTGATAAAAGCACACTACTATATAATGCATTAAAACCTTCATTTCAGACTAAAATTGACTCAGAACAACCCAAGTAACAGTATCTGAGACATAAGTTACAAGAGAAAATTTTTATATGACAATTGGACGTGGACGCTTCATTTACCTAACCAAACGATACTTTCATTCATTGAAACGTTTTTTCGCACTATTAAAGTTGCATTTCATAAAAAATTTTTATAATCATGTTTTACTGTGTCTCACAAATTCAGAGTTATTGGTAATATATTTTTACAAAAAGTATATCAAACCCATATTTCTTTGGAGTTTTTTTACCATAAAAATTTGATTAGTCCCGAACCACACTTATTTCAGTATTCTACGATGGTTACCCCTATTATTGATATTATGTATCAAAGACTTGTAATATTTAGTCAAATACATTCGCAATAATACAGAGAAAACTTGAGTCCAAATTATATAAAATGCGTCTAATACATCAATAACGCGCCATAGATGTCGTTTTATTACTTTTAAACATCAGAATAACATTAAAGAAAACAATTTGTATCTATAAAATTTCCATTAGATGTGTGTTATGAATTTTTAAATGTAGCGGGCTAGAATCTTTTACAAAACAGCATCGCATTTTATTGGGAAAAAATTTGACAGATAGGTGTTTGCAGCTTTTTTCCTGTTCTTATAATCATCACTTATTTTTCACAGCGCAGATTTTTTGTCGAAAGTTGCATAAAACTTTAATACTTTGAAGCAACTCTGTTACCATATGTATTTTAATAATGTGGCTGAAATCTTTCGTATAATTGTATTTATTATAATATTTTCACACACACACAGTAAATGGCCTACGTCCTTTTAGAAACATAATAATGGAAGTTGACCATAAACTAGCATTGCTTTTAATGATTCTTGTATTTAAGATATGTTTTGGATGTCAATTCTTATCCTAAGTATTTTTATGGGCTTTAAAATTGACTGTGTATCAGTCAATTTTTATCAGTATCTATTTTATGATTAATTATTTGCCCTTGTTAAAATTTGGTAATTCCTCTAAAAAGATCTCTCATTGTTGCTCTATCAATCTATTAATTTTAGTATCACGCATATTTCTATTTTGTGTATTATTTATATTCTTCTTTGGAATCTTTTTTAAATTGTAGCCCAGTACAGTCTCATTGTTAGCGATTTTTTCTGAAACATTATATTACAATATGAAATCAAATTCATGTATAATACCATATAGTATATCTGTTTTATGAAGAAATTTTGCTTGAAGCATAATTTATCCGATATGAATCACATAAAACTTTTTTATAACTTTAACTTCTATGTTATTAGTAGATTTACTACGCGCAGTCATAAAATTATTAAAACTACAAAATTTATTGTTTAATATTAAAAACTTAGGTGTATTATGTAAGAGTATTACAAATTATTATTACAGTTGAGTTTAAATCGTAGTAGACTATAATTTTCGTATGTAAATATTGCGAATCTCTACCATTATTTACGTGAAAAAAACGATTCTTTGGAAAAAAAATTTTAATTTTATTTTTAATTATCTGTTTTGTGCCCCATATAATACACCAATTCGCTCGTTTATTTTTCTTTGCATCAACAAATAAGACTATATAGCATTTATCTACAAGGGAACATTCTTTAAAAATTCTAAGGTTTGAGTTTGTTAGCGTAAGGTTTTTTTTCAAAGTTAAATTTCAAGTCATCACATCTTGTGCTCAGTTAGTTCTCGCTAAAATTGCTACATCGCCTCTTAAATAACTTGGTTTTTTTTAATTATTTTTACGTCTGTTTAAATCTAGCGATAATCATTAATCATCGCACATCATTGGATAGCTTCTCGCTTGAAAATGCCTTTTAAACGCATTTTCAGTTAAATAATATATTTCACTACAGTTTTATTTTTACCAAAACTTTCATACAAGTTCTTAAACTCCGCATTCAATTAGAAAAAACCACTAAAACGTTCGCTAATGTACTTAGCACATTTGCATATTATACTGCCTCGCTTGTTGGACAGCATCTTATTACTGTAGGTTAAAATCGTCAAGCATGGCTGGGATAAAGGGTAATAAAAGTATACCAGATCATTCCATTTGTCTAGTCAACCTGAATATTTATCTACATACAATTTAATAGTTCATGCATTAATATTTGGTGTCACATTTTTGATTTCCATTATAATTTTTTTTTAACGTCAACACCAATGTTTCAAACACAGTAATAAAACGAAAATTTTTTTAAAAATATGCTACATATGTGTAAAATATTGTTAAGCTTGAATTTCCCCAACACCCGCGCACAAGAAGAAAAAGTGTGTTCCAAAATCAGTATATGCGCGAAAAGTTAGACATTGGGACGTACAATTTCTAGGATCGTGATGAAAAGTTACGATGCTTACTATTAAAATTAACAATATCTTGATATTATACAATGAATTCTTGTCACTGCAACATTAGGTGTCTCTTTGGATTACGATACGATGAAGGTATTTTCTCAAATTTAAAAAATTTTTAAATTATAATATTACTTTTATAAAGTTAGCTCTTCTAATAAGAATAAAGTATAAAAACTATTCTGAGATGTTGTTAATTATAATCCACAAATCGCTTGCGAATTAATACATTTGCTGTTTACTATATGAGATATGTGACTTCCTTATCGTAGATATCGTTATTTAACCGTGGAATAATTTATCAGTAACATTGAACATTTTAATATACGTTATTATAGAAATAAATTAGTAGAAAAAAGGGTATTTTGTAAAATATTAAGTTTTATCTGAATTATCAAATATTTATAAAAAGTTTACGCAGAAATCTGCTTTGTGAAACTTTTTCAATTTTGAAAAATACGACATTTTTGTTTAAGAAGACTTATCTATACTTTGAAAAAAATCTAGGAACTAATTTATTTGATTTTAAATTAAAATAGTGTGCTATAAAGACATATAAAAAATAAATTAAAATAATATATTATAATATAATATTTAACCTAATGATTATACTTACTTATTAGGTTAAAGTACTTTAACATATTTGAGCTTTCCCATGATTTACTTATAATAATTTATTTCAATATTTTTAAAATTCACTTTTTTTATTAATATGAATAAGGTAAACTAATTAAAATTAAGCTTTGACTATAATAATTCTCAATATCAATAATTTTTTTTCGTGAAATAACCAAAAAATTTTATTTCCTCATAGACTTCATTAAATTTTAAATTTATTTAAAAGTCAAGAAAAAAAACAGATTTTAATTACTTTTGTCAATTTTACGAGATATTTTATAAGAGTAAATAGCTAGGATACCTCTGTATTGAAGTTTTGACAGTATTCTTTCTCAAAATTGCTATATAAAATGGTTTGAGAGAATTTAAAAAATGAAATAAACATTATGTGAATGCACTAATCACATTAACAAATTCTTTCATCTACCACGGTAGATAAAGAAAGATTTCATATACAATAAAAGCTAACTCATTAGTCAGAACTAAAAAAGTATTTATTTCTAAAAATTGGTTTTGAATAATTATCTTTTTCTAGGAATATCAATTAATGATAAAAAAAATTTGCTGACTATACATTTTTATTAATAAAATGACTGTTTTTAAGTAAAATGAAGGGATCTTAAATTTTCCTTAAAAATAAGGCCAGTGAAGACAAAGTCGTAAAAGAAATTACATTTAACAAAAAACAATTGACATTTTGAGACAAACAATAAACAATTGTTATCAAAAACTTAGTTCGATAATAAAATTGATAAGTTATTAAGTCAATAATTGACAAAATAATTCTGTAGTGTTTTTATTAAGGGAGCGATCCCGGAATTCCGCTAGATTTGAATCAAATATAAAATCGACGTTTATTTTATTTTAAATCTAAATCGCCTCATAGGACCCTTTTTAGAGCTTGTATGACCATCAGCTTTTCAAACATATTCCACCTAATTGTTATTAGACTATTAATCCTAAACTTCCATTTGTTATGAATTCTGTGAAGAGCGTTCATTCGTGGAATAGATTTTAGTCATATAGACTTCAAATTTAATGATGTTAACAAAAGTATCCTTGTCGCTTTTAGGGACATTAAAATATATACTTGGCGCCTTGAGTTAACTTACAAAGTCTAAGAAGCCAATGTGCCTATATTCTATGTTAAAATTTTCTTTTTTTTTATTACGTGTAGATTTTCTGCAGACAATAATCATATGTCTCACGATTATTTAAAATAAAAGCTAAATAGCCTTAATAGCGTACTATTTAAATCGTTTATATTAAAATTAACATTTCGAAATTATGTCCATCATTCTCAGAGGGCAAATTCAACATTTTATCAAGTTCTATATTTCCACCTTCAAATTCTTACCCCAATTTGATTTTCTTCTCTCATTATTTCTTTAACTTTCACAAGTTTTATGATTCATTCCAGAAAATTTCTAATAAATTGAAGCAATCTATAAGGTGTATTTCATTAAATAAAGTAGCTCATGAACTCAGTTACATCCTTACACCTGCTAATAATTATTTATAGTATATTTTTTAATGGAAATTCTTATGTTTCGGCAACAAAAGAAAAAAATAGTTATTGGTAAAAAGTTTGCAAGACTATCTTCTAGAAGAATAAATTAAATATTTGTAGATTTGATTACTTATAAGCTACTATAAAATCAAAACTTCCACTAGTGCCAAAGAGCTTTTCATGTGTTCTATCAAACAACATTCTCTTCTTCCACAGAACTTTAATAAAGTTATGAGCCCTAAATTTTTGGACTCGTGTATTTATATCTTGTAATTATTTCTTATTAATAAGAAAATCATAAAGAACTATATCAGAATCGTTTTTAAAAAATTAAAACCTATATCTTGCTCATAACCACTTCTTTAGTGCAATAAAAAAATAACTTCTAGATAAGTCCTACATATTAAATATAATTTATTCAGAAAAAACTAAAAAAATTTTTCAAAGATTTTTCTTCGCTTGCGACTTTTGAATAATTTACTTTTTCTTTTGACAGTTTTTATTACATCTTATCTTGCGATCTAATTAAATCGAAATTATCTTAAAGTAAAAAATCGGAATCAGAATTTAATTCCCTAATAATGATCGAAGGATATTGACTACTATATCAACACCAAAATTTTAAAAATTTTTTATATTAAATTTTGTATAGTAAAAGATCGCGAAAATACCGAGTTTGAACGAAAAGTAATTTATATATTTTCATTGATTTTTCAATCTTTGATTGAAAAATATACTAAATATTATTCTACACATAGAATATAATTCAAAATATTTATTTGATACTTTAATTCTAAAAAATTAATGGATATTTTACATTACAACTATAAATAACATCATGTCTGGATTTTAAATCATATAAAATTATCGATAATAAACTGTCAAAAATATCTCAATATTTTTTTATGAGAAGTAATATTAAGAATTACAACTAGTAAAAAAAGTAAAATATTAAGTTTTAATAATTTTTTTAAAAATCATATTTATAATTAATCTCTAAAAGAATAATATAAATATATAATTTTTATATCAAGAGTTTTTTCAAATTCCTACATTTACGACGTTATAAAAAAGTATCAAGTCCCGGGAAATATTCGTTGGCGCGCATGCACTTTAACAAAGTGACTGGAACTATGCGGACCATAAATGCATTTTTTGTATCAAAAAAACGACCATCAACCTCATTGGATAATGATAATTATGAAGTGACTAAAAAGTCGTGTACAAATGTTTCAGATGATAAAAATGACGTAGCATGTGAAACTATCCAGAAATCTGAATTATCAGGAAAACAAATAGCACTTAAATTGAAAGAATATCGTTTTAAAGGCGCTGAAGGTATGAATTTGGAGTGGAAGAAAATTTTGGCAGATGAATTTTTAAAACCATATTTCCTTAAAGTTTTTTAATATTTTATATTCATTTATTAGTTAATATGTATATAGTTGGCTGATTTTGTGGAAAAAGAACGTGTAGGAAAAACTATCTACCCTCCAAGTAAATATTAAATAGTAAATAGTAAATATTTGTTGAAATTTAAAATTACCCTATTAAAAAAAAATTAATTTTACATATGATATCTACGTATCCTTATTCTGTCAATAAACATACTTATCAATTCAAACAATTAGATCAGATTATTTCTAAGCTTATTTTCAGCAATTTATTTTTGGAATAATAACTTTTTTATTATACTATGGTTTGTAGTTAATTACAAATTTTAGTATTAAACTTCAACTATCATAACGATACCCCACTAACGTTTTTTGGGTAAAATTTACCCCAATTTTTAATTAATTAAACAGATGTAAATAAATAAGCTATTACTAAGAAATATTACTGAAATTTAACGTGTGAATTTACAGGGAACGTGAAACAGGTCAATATTCAACTCCCCGTCGGTAAATCTCGGCCGCCGAATTTTTCCCATGCTGGGTTATTGTCTTGAACATTAAAATTAATGTAATCACTTCTTATTTTCTTTTAATTTTTTATGTAATTTTTTGTTAAAAATTTATATAGGTATATTATATAAATAAATTTAGTTTTTAGAAGTGAAATTGTAATACATCGGTCAGTGTTATCATACTGAATGTTTATTTTCGGATAACGATTGTGTATATATTCCAACAACGGAAATAAATTTAAAAATATATATATATATATATTATATTTTAGATGACTTATGCAATTAAAAATTTTCATAAGAACATAATATGTATGAATTCTTCTAACATGGAGATGTTCTTGCTGTTGGAAGAAGATTAAGTTTTTTATAAAAATATATTAAATCTTCTGAATGATTCCTGAAAAAACTATAATTATCCAAATATAACTTGTCTGAATTTTAGAGAACGTAAACATCTGAAAACATATCACGAGAAATTTCGAAAGTGTGATTTACGATTTTTAAGGCCGGGGGAAGAATTGAATATTAACCTGAGAAACAATTACACACGTTAATCTACGCGATAATCCTAATTATGTGCATTCTCGTTACATATAATAGCTCATCGGTAATGGTCGCATAAGAAGTGGTAGATTTAAATTAAATATCCATATATTCTAAGGGAAAAATATAAAAGAATAAAAAAATTTTTTTCTGACATTTTTAACAAATTGTTTAAGCGCGAGATAGAAAGTAAAACTTAAAATCAAGTTGACACCATTTTGATGTCTCTGTTTCTTTCAAAAAAAATCGCAGCATTTTGGCTTTTAATTGAACTTTGATTTTTTATTAGGAATTACACATTTCTTTGATATTTTATTAATTGTGTTGGTAGAACTACGATCTAGAAGTTGAGTATACTGTTTTTCCGGCATTTCTTTTAAGAAGGATCTTCTTGATTTTTGTAAAATTTTGATATATATCTTTAAATAATGAAAATGCATTGATTAAAGATAGGTAAATCATATAATAAAACGCAGCTAGAAACCATCTCAAAATTAAATCTGCGTTTGTGAAATAATGTCAACATTACATTCTATTGACATTTTCTACCCCTCCTTTAATTTGGATGTATTTTATTATTACTTGAGTCTTTAATTTTGACGATTCATCTGTAACAATGTTATTAGTAGTGTCGTTTGACAAAAGGATGGCAGCATGAGCTTTTTTGAATACGTATGATGCCATACATTTGCTATAAAAAACAAAGGTACTATTTTACAATGGTCCTCTTGAGGAAGGTAGAAGAAAAGAGGTATTTCTTTTTCATTTTTAATTAACATTCATAAGAATGTTAGTTTTTTCTAGTAATTTTCTTGCCAGTGAAATAGATGAAAAAAGTTGTCAACCACAACATATTTACCAGAGTGGAATAATGGGGTGATGGTAAGAGGACAACGCTTTCGCCGACATTGCATTGTCTTAGTGCTCAAAAATTATTTTTACCAAGCATATCATTCTATTTAAAATATATTTTGCAATAAGACCTTAACAGAAGGAACTTTATCGTATAATTTGCAGGCTTTATTAGCATAAATGTACAATATAGAAGCATCCCCCTCTATATTATACCAGTTGTTCATCTATCGTAAAATTTTGATCTGGAGAAAAACATCTAGGAAATATGTTAATCTATTTATCCCATATCTTACGGATAGAACAAAATTTATCATCGTCCTTGCGTTGAAATCTAGTTGTGAAAACTTTAAATGGAGAGCCCTTGTAATTTGTTTAAATTGACGATGTGAAAATAACCGTCTGTACATTTCTTTACCTTCGTTAACATTATAAAACTATGATAGAGGTTCTTGTCTACCCTTGTGGGTAATCGTTAGCAAAAGTAGCCTTTAAACTCAATATCATCCATATCATACGATTCTTCTTTAAAAAAGTGTTTCCAAAAACATATTTGTATATTTTTATAATTTTGTTACATATTTCATTTGAAATAACTAAAACATCAAATCATAGAAAGATTTGATGTTTTATATAAAAGTGGCACCAGGTGCTAAATTCATAATATTTTAACGCAAGTTTTAGTTGGTTTTGATGTACTTCAAATAATTTAATTTTTACTTTTTAAAATATCATCATTTGCTTCAACATCTATCTACTCATTAGATACATTACTTTCATCGGTAATCTAGTCTCCAAATTCACTCCCAGAAGAGGTGAACTCATCATTAAAGTCTTTCTCATTTCAAATTATATAATCTTTGCATATGCGCATGACATTAAATTGCTTATATTTTTTAAATTGAATCGTTCGATTTTATTGAAACTTCGTTATTAAGTTAATTATAACACATTATATATTTTGAGTAAAAAAAATAATAAATATTACCCGAAAATAGTTAGAATATAATCTTCAAATACAAATATTGATACTTTATATATTAAGTGTTTATCATATTAACTTATAGAAAATATTTTTTTTAAGTATACCTATGACATGAAGCAATTCAAAAAATTTTAAAATAAGGCATGCGAAATACAAATTAAATAGCGGTTAATTTATTCCGAAATCGTTAGAAGATTAATAATGTAATTGATAAATTTTCTATGATTATTTCAGACATCTTTGAATCTTTTTTAAAGAATTAATATATGGTAGATCATTTAAGTTACTTGTAATGATAATAAAATTGTAGCTTCATTGTTGTAATATGAAAATTTTAAGATTTCTCTCACTAAATTTTAATATAAATAAAGAGCCCCTTCAAGAATAGATAAATTAATCTTTATATGTGTAACTTATTTAAATATTTTATGTATAAGTTTAATATTTCTATTTTTGCATTATAGTCTATTCATATGTGATTTTCTTGGCTGAACTGTTCTGAGACTATGGGAAAGTCTCACGTCACATTAGTTCATTGTAGATATGATTTAACTCTAAAGAATATAACTTGGAATTAGCTGAAAAAATTTTATGACTTTTTCGAATCATATTTTGCTGAAAACTATGTTATGTACATTTATTGAGCTATTACATTAGTTTACAACATAGATTTCTTTATTTATTATCAATTATCAACATACTAATGGAATGAGTGTGCAGTGTTTTACGCCACATTGTGTAAATGGCAAAGTGGAACAAATATGTGAATTAATATTTTGTTGTTTTCAGTAGTTTTATAATTATTTTCCCATTCAGTTACTAACTAAATATTTATTTGATAACAATTTAAATTAATGATTAATTTTACAGGCATTTTCTCCCATAAGCAGCTAGTAATAAACGAAAAAAAAATTAACAAATTTACCTAACTTAATGTAAAAAGTGGTGTAAGATATAATTTCATATTTGAAAAATTATATAATTTAATATTTGGAAAATATACTGAAACTCTTTTATATGCTTCATATTAATTTAACGTTGATATAAGCTAGTAAGAAAAAATTATTATTTATTAATCAATTTGGTAAATAAACTGAATTGGAATAGACTAAGTGTCCTGTAAATATTTAATAGATTGAATAACTTATAAAAGAATATATTATATTGTAGTGTATTTTACTATGAATTTATTAAAATAGAAGTCATATTTTTATTTATTTATTAAAAATTTTTACTTACTGAAAGTAAAATTTAATTATACGTTTAGTTAACCTGGTTCATTCATGGAGTAACTATTGTAGTGTTGAAAATGTTAATAATTATTTAATGAAGTTGGTTTTATATTCCTAAATAAAATAGATTAAAGTAGTTATTATTGGGCAGGATCCATATCATGGAGTCGGACAAGCACATGGTAAATTTAAGATTATGAATGTTTCTTACAATTACTTATATTTAGGACTGAGTTTTAGTGTAAATCCAGATATTAAGATACCTGCTAGGTTTATATCTTATTAAAATTCAATAAAAATTAGAATTTTATAGTCTAAGAAATATATACAAAGAATTGGCTGTCGATATTGAAAATTTTGAAATTCCAAACCATGGATTTCTAGGAGGATGGGCAAAACAAGGAGTTTTGATGTTAAATTCATGTTTGACTGTTGAAAAGTCAAAACCAAATTCTCATCAAAAAATGGTAAAATATATAACTATATAGATTATATATTTATAATTACAGGGATGGGAGTGTTTGACAGATGCTATCATTTCTCATATCAATACTGATATGAATAATATTGTATTTCTTTTATGGGGTTCAAATGCTAAAGAAAAAGGATCAAAAATAAATACTGTAACTAAACTAATTAATTTTATTATATGCCTGTGTTTTTTTAGGAAAAACACTTGGTATTATCTAGTGCACATCCTTCTCCATTTTCTGCAGATAGAGGATTTTTCGGTTGTAGTCATTTTTCTACAGCCAATAACTATCTTATTAAAAACCAAAAGAAGCCTATTGATTGGTGCTATTTACCTAAATCTGTCTAATTGCAATATCTCTTTGACATCAAAACAATAAATTTATAAACGAATATGTTTTTATGTACTAGTGTAATTTAAATTGTCCTTATATTAATAGTTTTCTTGATATTTTCATATATTAAATATTTTTGATATGTCTTAGAAAAAAAATAAGCATGAAATGTTAATAAAAATCATAATTTATTTTGCGAATCTCATATAATGATTCTAGATCATAATTTCTTTTGTTACAATTTATGAAAACAGTTTTATATTTGATAATTTAATTAAGTTGTTAATGTATATTTATATATCGAGTAATGCGCAAATATTAAGTGCCTTGTATGTCTTCTAGTTACGAGTTATCATTAATTTTCTGATGATGTTATGACATTTTTATCTGTAAATAGTTTTACGGATAAAAATGGATAACATTGATCATACTTTTTAGAATATTATAATATTTTTTTTATTGTAATTTCTTGTGAAATATCAATGTTACTATGATTTGTCGAATATTATACTTTTAAGCTACCAAAACCGCCAAAATTATTGGAAGTCAGAAATAAATCAATGATTCATATCTAACTGTTCTACGTATTTTAGATAATATAAATCGCATTTTTACTTGTTTGTTAGAGTTTCATAATCCACCCCTAATGTTAGTTCTGATAAGATAGAAGCTTTTAGAGACCATTTCCGTGAATTGTACACAGTAGATGTACGACCTATTTAGAGCGATTATGTGTCTTCTATTGCATCGAATGTAATTCTTGTAAATACAGAAGAGAAAATTATAATAAAAACTTACGGATGGCTTGGATTTTGTAGGTCAGCGCACATATGATAATTCTGCTCAGTCGGCGTCCACTTAATTTGGCTCATAATTTTCCGTCACAAATAAACAGTAAGCTTTTGTGAATTTATTTAGGTTAATTAACATACGGATCATTATATTAGTAGGAAGAAACTAGATTCACCAGTGTACGAAAGAAAAACCTTTCTCCTTTAGGTTACTTTGAAAAAAAAATGATGCACATAAAGGTTGAGATATTAGTGCTTTTCAGTCATTTCAAATATGCTTAATGAAATCAAATATTCACACTACTATAAAAAAAATAAGCTGTAACTTATTCAAGGGAATAGACATAGTACAATTTTACCATTACGCCAAAGTCGTTAAATACAATGAGCATGCACGATGTAAGTCGAATTGAATTATGAATCTTCTATTACAAATTCGCAAGTGCAATAGTGCGAAGTTCGTGCAAATTTTTTTCCGCGATCTTTTGCGTACAAATTTAATTTTAAGATCTTTTGCATACGAAATTATTTTCAAGGTCTTTTAAGTGTAAAATTTTGTCAACAATAGTTTGCATGCGAAATAATTTCTAAGATCTTTCGCGAGAGAAATTATTTCAACGATCTTTTGCACACGAAATAATTTTCACACACTTTTGGGTGCATGCTTTAGTCCCCTCTTTGACGGCACAGACTATACTCGAAAGCCTGTTAACTGCAAAATCACACAGCTATTTCTACCTAAACTGCCACTACAACACTGAATTTTAACTGAAAGAAAATTAAACTTTGTATATATTATATATGTAAATAAACATAACAAATTAAAGCACAGCCAATACTATGCTCATCATAAGTTTTATATTAAAAATTAACAATCATTTTAAGTCTAGAAGTTTTATATATATATTTTTTTTCATAAAACAACGATATGTTTTTATTGTCTGTGTAATAATCCCCGCAAACTTATCCATGCATTGTGCTAGTATATTTTTTCTAAATGTATGCTCGTCTAAATATCTCGTTACACGTTAGTATGGTTACTCTCTAAAATTTATGACCCTTGGCATATTTTGTTTCCAAGATTACTCGGTAAAATAATACCTTTAGATGTTTACCGTAGGATTCGATGCGATGGTAATGGTGCGTGAATTCAACTTCCTTCATTTTAGTTACGAGGTTAAGCCTCTGGCGCAGCTTATTTGGCTGTGAAGTTTAAGTTGCTCAGACTTGCTTCATTAAACGCTTAGGCACCGCAGCGGAGTTTTTTCGGTCATAATCCAACACGACATCACACACCAGCTTCGACTTATTCTGCGGTAGTGTGGGAATTTAACCCACTAAACATCCTCGTTTTGGGGCGACCACCACCCCTAGCCTATACATCTATTGGAATCCGTGGGAATCA
>NW_027255326.1:0-20721 GCF_042242105.1 Pempheris klunzingeri | reverse complement strand
TGTGATTTGCCTCAATGTACGTTTCTCATAGATTTTAGATAGTATATGTTATTCTGGCTGTGCAGTTGGTGGTGTAGTTCCAAATATGGAGGTTTTCTGCTTTTTACATTGTTGGAGAATTTATATACATTAGTTTAGGCGGGATACTGTCTACAGATATTTTTTCAGAGTGTAATCCATTTAGGCTATTAATTTTTACATCTACATCTAGTATTAGTACCTTCAGTGTGTTCTCCCTTCCCATAAAGGGATATTTTAGCTATCCCTTCTTTTTTCGATTATCGCAACCACACTACCTGAGTATTATTGTAGTTCTTGAAAATGAAATTGACACCTTTTATTAAAAAGTTTAAATTTCAGCACAAAATCTATGATTGTGTGAAGTCCAACTAAAGCTATAACAGCAATGAAGTAACCAAATTAGATTGACCAATGTCATTGGTAGTTACAAAGTTAACAAATCTGTTATTGTACTAGTTATAGTTGTCCGTGATGGGATAGAATATCTATGTTGTTATAATAATTTTAGATCTTGCACGTGTATTTTTGTAGAATTTACAGTTGGGTGGGATACTTTGCCATTTTTGGACCTCACTCGGGAAAGAGCGTGATAGAGTTACTTGTGATAATAGTAATGATTTTTTATCCAAGCATATTTTTGCAATTAAGGACACGATAAAACAACTATCAATTTTACAGACTTAAATTCATTATCCACTAAGATAATGCGCGAAAATTGTAAAGAATTAATTTTAAAAAAAGGAAGTTACTGATATTTTTTAAAATGTCATGTATGTAAAAAAGATTTTAATTGGAAAGCGAATATTTTTTAGACTTTCCGAATTGACTTTATGGAAAATCTTTGCATTGATGTTGTTTTTGATCTCCACATACCGTATCCTTAGCGGTCGAAACTATTGCAAATAGTTCCAATCCGTACAATTTGTGACTGGATACACTTATAATTGAAGTTTAAGTTGTTAATTTTGATTTACATAATGAAAGAATCAGATGACAAAAAAATAATTCAAATCGACGAATTGATGGTATGTAAATACCATCGTGGAAAAGTTTTACAGATCAAAAATATGAATTGTTGGTTGTATAGAATTACATGAAAATATTTTTCAAGCAATAACTACGATTCAAGACCAATCTACTATTGAAAAAATAATAATTTAAAATATTCAAACCATATAAATTAATTAGACAGATGGCTGGGATGTGTATAACAACAAAAGTGCTGTTTACTACAGCCACAGGATATTAATCATTCAGTTGAATTTAAAAAGTAACAAGAGTTATATAAGAATAGGAGTGAAGATATACGGGGAGCAGTATGTTTATACAGACATATAGCCTATAAAAAGCTGGAACTAAGTGGTTCTTACAAGGCACAGTATCAACATAAAAATTTCACAAAATAAATTTTGGATGTATATAGGAAAAAAATTACTGTAATATATATTTATATTGAACACTATTAATCTCTAAAATTTTGTTCTTTACAGAGAATCCCGAAGAATTAAACTTAACTGTAAAAAAACTTATATTTATGTAGTATGTTGTGTGTATATTGGTAGTACTCGGCGACAATGCTACGTATTCTCTTTATTATAAAAGAATAAGCAATGTATAAATAAACTAGACTATTTATTAACAATAATAAACTAGACTATTTATTAACAATAATAAACTAGACTATTTATTAACAATAATAAACTAGACTATTTATTAATAATAATAAACTAGACTATTTATTAACAATAATAAACTAGACTATTTATTAACAATAATAAACTAGACTATTTATTAACAATAATAAACTAGACTATTTATTAATAATAATAAACTAGACTATTTATTAATAATAATAAACTAGACTATTTATTAACAATAATAAACTAGACTATTTATTAATAATAATAAACTAGACTATTTATTAATAATAATAAACTAGACTATTTATTAATAATAATAAACTAGACTATTTATTAATAATAATAAACTAGACTATTTATTAATAACTTTTTGATTCGGCATGACACGGCGTCGATTGCAATAACTCGTTTATGACAGACTGGTCTATCAGAAATATTAAAATAATGAAAGTTATGACCTCTAAGGTAGATCCTAATCAATTTTAAAGAAAGTGAAATATAATATTAATTATTTAAAATTGTCAAGGCAACTTCATTTTGATCGCGTCGTACTTTCTAGAATTGTATTAAGTGATTCTTTTTAATAAGTTTTTCATATAAATTTTATAATATGATTGCGTGGTAAAGCCATGTAATTGATGAACGTATCATATTTATGTGTCGCATCCATAACTCAATATGGAAGGAGAAATAAGATGTGTAAGTGTACTTGTTATAAATTGTAAGAAATGTATACTAAATACATAAAGTTACTAAAAAATTTCAGTTACTTTTAAATAAAAATCAGTTTTTATGAGTTTACTTAGCTCCTGTAATATCGCGGGATACGAGGAAAACTCGCGACCAATGCGCGCACGTCAGTACACACATATTAGTAGACAAAAAAGCATTAATACACGCGTTTTTAGATTTTAGCGTACCGTAAAATGAACATAAGGTGCATGCTCACTTGTAGCGTATTTGTTAGAAAACTACAATCTAGTAATCAAACGAATAACGAATATAAAATTCTAAAAACTAAACGTGGAAACGATTAAATAATGTTTTATGGATCTTTTTATGTCAAAGATAAAATCAATTATTGAGGTGTGATGTGAGACAGTGTAAGGGTAGATTAATTACACACACCTTGAATATGATATAGAAAATTAAAAAAAGGGGATTTCATAGCCACGATGTATCTGAAGGTGAAGCGAAAATCAATTTACTTAATGATAAAGTTAAGAATATGGCTAAAAATACCCTACAAATAAAGTTTATTCTAAGTCCACAATAAATGAGAATATCACTGAACTTTTTCATGTTGCAAAAGGAAATACGTATAATGATTTACGAATTACAAGGAAGAGGATAAAAATAGTAATAAATGTTGGAAATACACAAACAGATTTTAAAATTTTAAATTGAGAAACGAACCATTCTGCCTCTATGATTCAGGTTCCCTTTCATCAAACAGAATAATAATATTCTCGACACAGAAAAATATCAGCTGCTTGAAGAATAAGATACTTGGATAGCTGATAGAACTTTCAAAGTTGTGCCGAAGGAGTTTTACCAGTTATATACTATCCATGGGAATGTATTTGGCAAAATATTTTTATTAGTTTATGTGTTGATGAGTGATAAGTCAGAATCAAGCTATACGGATGTATTTGCTAAACTTACAGAAAAAATTGTAGTTGTGTTCCCAAAAAATATCATTTTGGATTTGGAATAGTTGTCGACATTCAAACACATAAATTTATCAACTTTGTTCGAATATTTTGAAAAGAATTTTTTAAGATATAAATATGAAATACATTCATGCAAAACTTATGAAAGAATAATGGCTGGTGTTGATCTCACATCGAATGAGGCTGAATTATTCCACCGCCACTTTATTCACACTTTTATCAGTATCACTCTGGGTTAGTAACTTTTGCTGACAAGCTAAAAGAGCAACAAAGTTTAACTGAGCAAGAAATAAATAATGTGATGTGTAATCAAACAATTGCACGTCAAACCAGTTACTACACCAAAAAATTGGTTAATCTGAGGAATATATGTCAGAGTTATGACAAATACTTTGACTTATTCTTTTTAGAAGCTATAGCCCCAACATATTGTTGAAATATGGATTAAAAAAATATTTTTTGCATTTTTTGTAAATTTGTGTTTTCATTTTCGAATATATATGTGTGTAAACAGCAGTAAAAACCAGGAAAATTCACCGCCTCACGCGCGCGCACAAGGCGGCGAGTTTTCCGTGTACGAAACTTACTAAAAAATTTCAGTTATTTTTAAATAAAAATCAGTTTTTTATGAGTTATATATAACTTATGTAATATTTCCGGAGAGTAAATTAAAAATATAACTTTATATTACATAAAAGAAAAAACATGCGAATTTTTCGAATCAAGATAACTTTTTACAAAGTTATAATTTTTAAACACTTATAACACTATGGTGTATAAAATAAGTTTATTTACATCACTAAAAATTTATACTTAGGTAAAATTTTATGTCACCATGCATCAATAATAGGTTATAAAATTGTCTTGACTAAACTCTTAGAATAGATATGAATAATTTTTTATAAAATGTATTATATATGGACGTTAAATAGGTCTATTGTAGTGTTTCTCAATTAAACTTGGAACTCTTACAGCTAAGATCGAAATTCTTAATTATGCAGTGTCACGTTGCCTATTTTTAGCCTTTATTAATTGATTAAATTTAAATATGTAGTTTATAAAATAATTAAAAATTTTTTAATTTGTTAAAAATAAATGACAAATACGTAATGAATAATAGGTTAGCGGTAAAAGTATATTTTATTTTACTCATCTAGTACCCTATAATTTTTAGTATAAAATATTAATATAATTGTTGACACTGATCATCATTGCTCTGCTGTATGATCAGAGCACTATATTCAAGTAATCAAAAAAGAAATGAGTATGAAAATAGGTAAGGTCCTGTAATAATGTACACAAATCATAATGATATTGAGTTATGACGTCACACATAATGAATACATAATACTTATCTTTGCAGACTGATCAAAATTATTGATAAAATATGTAATGATAATTTTGTGATTATAAAATATGTTAATTCTAATATCAATGTTTTTTATATACGAATTTTTTGGGAATAATTAATGCTAATTTGTATCTTAAAATACAAATAATATAAATGGATGCGAGTAAAATTTTGAAAATTTTTTAAAAAAATAGTTGGGATTACGTCGCCGTATAGAAAAGTCACCTAGCTATCATAGGGAAAATTACTAGTAATGGAAGCTCATAGTAACAAAATAGTAAAAACTTCTGATTTAGAATCCTGTAACTCCAATCATCGCAGAAAAAATGGAAACAAGGAGCCACAATAACATAAGAACAAAGAAGAAGATATATGAGAGAAGATATCTGGGTTATTTTTATGAATAAGCACCGCTGTAATCGTGTCTGAAACAAAGTCTATGGTCTACTATAGCCACAATTATACTAAAGCTTTAAATGACTGTGAAAATTGAACCGGAGTGTATCAGAGGTGATAAGCATAAGAGAAAAGGATAAAATTGTCACCTTGGTGGGAAAAAACTCCATCGTTACATTAAAAGGACTAAAAAATTCGGAATTAACCATTCATTTTTACGATAGACAGGGTAAATTCAAATACACTTATAAAAACTTGGTAACTTTAATTGAGCGAAGAAAGTATGAATCCACATTTCTAAAAATAGTGGAATATACGAAAATATTAAAACATCAAGAAATAACATAATTTAGAAAGCAAAATCATTGTGGATAAAGTTGATTTTGTTATTGTAACAAGACTGGAAAGAGAAAGGTCACTAAGTGGTAAATCGGATTATGCTTTTGTTAGTGCTGCTTGCAGATGAAACAAGTGGCGGAGGCAGTTATCAAAAACAGCATAATTTACTACAAAATTAACGATAAGACAGTTAGCGGTGGAGATTTTAAGTTTGTCTGAAAGAATTTAAAATGACTTGCCTCGTCAAAAGAATATATCACACTGTTTTTTTAAGAATAACACCAGGATTCATAGCTACAGAGGCATTGAAATTGTAATAATAGAATAATATTTTTCATCATATTCTACAATCCATTCTAAAATTGAAAAAGAGTATTCAGTTTGAAACAACTTAGTTATACACATACAAAGAAAAGATGAAAATGAACTGAAAAAGCTGGGTATTTCCATGAAATCACTCCTAACTGCGATATTTATCAAAAAATGCAGGGATATCATATCAGTCAAGATCATCTAGAGGTGAAGCAATAATTAAATGGAATTAAATATTACTTTGATAATAAAATGGAAGTTTTTTCATAATTTTTAGTATTAAATAATAATTATCAATTACAAACGTGTCAAGTTTAACTGCAAAATTGTCAAGCTTAAGGAGAAAAATTTATGTAAGAGTTCTTAAAATTATATTGATGACAAATTTCATTTAAAAATTTTACTGTAGTTTGATGACTTTTAATGAATTTTAGCCTAATCTAATATTTAGATTAAACAATAAAAGTATAATTACAATTTTTGCGAAATTACTTTAAGGATAAATTGATAATAAATATGAAATTTCAATTTATATTAGGTCCTGTAACATACATGATGCTACAATTTTTTATTTATATCGTATAAAATAAAAAATTTATAACTTGGGAATTTAATTTAATTAATTAAATAAATAAAGATTTTAAAAAATGCGATATTTTAATTCGACCTCCAGCGAGCTAATTGTCAAAATTATCTTAAATTTACTACTAGTTTCAAACTACATTAGAAACTTATTTTATTTAGTAGAAGAAAAATAATAAGTTTTTATGACCAAAAATAAAATTACTTTGAACTTTTAAGCATATTTTATGTAATGAATTGATTGAGCTACTTAAATTAGATAAACTCATAAATTAATTAGCAAATTACTATTAAAAAAAATCATAATTTTTGTAGAAAAATGGATTGTTTAATTGACGCTGTAAGAAGTTTATGAACTGTATAATATTTTTTATTGTTTTTGTTACTTATGGGAAAAATCAACGCGACTATTTTCTGAATAAGATATATTCTGAAGACTCTCAACTATCATCTAATATCAAAATGTGTATATGGCAATGCTTAAAAGCTAAGTATTATCTTAGCCAATAAGCCTGTAATATAACAAATCTAAGAGAAAGAATGTGATTATTATTTATTAGAAAGCATATTAGAAGTTAGTGGAATGTGAAAATATATCACAAATTATTAAAGGAATTACGAGATCGTTATTTTGCGGTAATTATAGTATTTCGATTACTAGAAGTTTAGCTTTATAATAATAAATATACTAATTTCAACAACACAAGTATAAAAAAATTCACCTTTTATGTTATGATACGAACATCTATTTGACACAAAAAAATCTCCAATACACAATCCAATAAGCAATTAGAATTTATTAGATAAATTCAAATCCGTCATAAATCGTTTAAAATAGTTTAATTTTCTAAGAATATATACTGAAGATACTTAATTTTTAGATGTATTTGAGTTATGTTTGACGTTGCGTATCGACATATTATTACAGAATCTCACACTTCTACTCTACAACATATTATAGTGTATTAAAATTTAAGTAGTTATCTTCAAATTTATTTATATAAGAGTGGAATCGAACCTGCAAAAAAGCTAAGCGAAAACGATTAAAAGTTTACGTTGTTTTGTCTACGATGCGCACAATGATTTTTTACGATTAACATTGGAATGATTGACAAATATAAAATAGTGATGTTATATTACAGGGAAGATAAATTTATCTTGTATATCAAATAATTATTAAGAAAGAGATCATATAATTCAACTTAACCGCATATAGTTTTATAGTATAATTTATCATAAATAAATAAACGATTTTTAAGGAGGAATTTATTTGTGTAATAAAATAATAAATAAAAAAGTAGAATAGTGATAATTTCAGAAGATTCTAAAAATGACAGACGAATTATTTAAATGGAAAACTATATAAAAACATTCGCATCAAAATGAATCCGTTTCTTCAGTAAGTCATAATAATTTTTTAAATTATTTCTAGTAAGTACTAGAACATTAAATATAAATTAATTTAGAATATAAATATCAATTTACTCTTCTCAGCTAATATATAGATTATTAGCGCTGTTAATTTTGAAATAAAAATACTCATAAATTTATTGGATGTCACCAAAATGACTAATAGACCAAGTAAATTTCATTTAAAAATAACTAATAATTTTATTCCACAACTACTTACTAAAATCTAAAGTAGAATACACAATCTAAGAATAACTCGACTGAATATAAAAAAAAATCTAGCGGTAAATGATATAGTATAAAAAAGAAAATTTCTCAAACTATCATTATCAGAAACAAAATGAAGTATATAACGACACTCATTCATATCATATTCTAATTCATTTTTTATATAAATCATAAGCGCAATATAAAAACTTCATGCATAATACACATTGTCAGAACAAAACAAATGTTAGATTTATGTAATGCGATATAATGAGGAAAATTAAAAAGAATCAAATGAAAAGATATTTATAGCAAAAACAAGTGAACCAAAAATTTTTTATTCAACATGTTTATTAACCAGATTTCTTAGCTGGAGCTTTTTTGGCTGGCTTTTTGGCTGGTTTTTTAGCAGATGCTTTTGAAGACGATTTTGGTTTAGCGGCAGCTGCAACAGTTCTTTTCTTTGCTGGTTTACTTTTAGCAACTTTACTTGATTTTTTTACTGCTGATGCTTTTGATTTACTTTTAGAAGATAGTTTAAGTGCTCTTTTCACATTTGATTTTTTCTATTATGAGATTAAATTAACAGTAGATAATTATAAAGTTAGTATTACAGAAGCTTTAGATACTCCGGCGGTAGTCGATATCTACCAGCTGCCCCAACACCATCTGTTAAGAGCAACTCTTTTGATGTTACCATTTTCTTAATAGCCACAGTTACACATGTATTTATGTGTGATGAGGTTCCATTAGGTTTATAGTTATTCATAATGTGGTTAACTATAGCCGAACGAGACTGGCCTTTGGAAGATTTTGGTAAAAATTTCATTGAATCAAGAATCATCTTTTGATATGTTGGACCCTTTGTGTTTGATGACTTTCCTACCATTTTCTTGTTTTTACTTACAACTGAACTTTTTTTTGATGTCATTGAAGAAACCATCCTGTCAATTTACAACTCAGTGATTTCTCGTTAATCCTTTCGCGCTTTAGCAACGTTTTATTCTAATATACCGCCAGAGAACAAAAATAAAACTAAAATTAAATATTTATAATTAAAAATAATTTATTATACAAAAATCAATTGAATAAAATCAATAAAAATTATTTACAATTTATAAATTAATTTTATCTTTGTTATATCTACGGTAACTATTGTATTTGTTAATTGAAGAATTAACTTTGGCGGTATGCTATCGTATTATTAATCGTATTGATGAACAATATAAACATAGATAATACATCGTAGGCGTTATTGAACCAATTCCTATGGGTTAAACAAATCGAACGTCTCTATCCTGTGAATAGAATTTTTCAGTATATAGCAATAACTTATTTTGTAAAAGTAATGATATGTTGAATAATAAAGTTAATAAATGCAAAAATTATTAAAATTAAAAATAAATTATGATTTCTTTTATATTAAACTATCAAATAAATTTTTTAGCTTTATAGAAATCAAAAAAATTCAAGAATACAAGGCCTGAAATATGATCTGTTGTTGTACTTACAGGATCAATATTGCAATATTTACAATAAAAACAAAGTTCGTGTTAGTTAAGGGAATTTCTCACACTTGAGTTTTTTAAATAACATTTTTTTCATGCTACGAAAAATATTAACTTATTAATTATAATAATATATTATAATTATTGAGCCATGACGAATGGCGCAATATATAATCCTTTTATTCTATTGTTTAAGATAATTTTACAATTAATAAAAAATGATATTTTTTATATATTTCGAATATTATCTCAATAGTATTAAAAGGCTTATATTTATATAAATAATTTATTTCCCTAAGTAAATATAATTATAATTTAATCAATTCTATTGCTATTTACACAAATTCCCTAATCGCATTATTCGGCTTATAATCTCTTTAATTATTATATTGTTACTGAACTGTATTTTGTATTTCCTGACCTCACTAACATTAGTTCATATTTTAGATTAATTGCTGAATAATAAAATTATTCCCTTGCAGCGTATTTTTAAGACGTATTTATATATATCTAAATATAAATTAATTTTATTTTAATAACTTATTAATTTTATTTTTTTATTCAGTCCATTATATATCTTATCACAATATTTATATGGGACTTTTGCAATTTCACCATTTTTTAGTTTCATTTCGTGTTGTTTTATTAGTTATAAATAGAAAATGATATAATCCAATATTTTAAGAAATATTGTTAATGGATCGATATTTTAGAAACTTTGTGAATATTATTGGCGTAATCTTCTAATTACATTGACATATATTTAATCATTTTTTACCTCAGAATTACCTAATATTTTTTAATTAAAAAAATTGACAGAATTATCTGTATCTTACGATTGTATATTTTGCCAAATTTAAATGTAACTCAGAATTATATATAGAATCGCATCTTTAATCATAGATTAATATATTGTGTTTAAATTAAATTAAATTATATTTACCAGAAAAAATAATTTGATATAGTTATATTACATCTTATATTCACATTTTCATTTTCATTCTCATTCACAGATTAAGAATATTGTTTTGTTGTCCGATAAATTAGTATTAAAGATAATATTTTATGTGAATTTATAAATATATTATTTTATTTGAATATACTTAAAAATATAATATGTGATAACATCATAACGTGAATATATGCGAGAGCCCTACAGAGATATCATATTTGTCCGACGGGGTTTACGATATGCGGCATAAAAAATTCCTTTTAAGATTTTAAATTTTATCGTGGAGTTTTGATTGTTAGTAAGTCGTTAGATTCTCAGTAAATATATTATTTTTAATGTCTCAAAGATATTTTTTCTATTTTTTTTTAAAATTATTATAAACTACAAGTGTTATTAGCATAATTATATTTTATGCTGATTTCAAAAGAGTTTAGTAAATACTGAATTCCAAGATATTTATTTTGTGTCATTAGTGCGACTAAAAATTGAGATAAAAATAATTAAGCAGCTAAAATTCCCTTATTAGGAACCTAAAAGTGACATGCGTGTGTTTATATTTGTTATTAATTTATATATAGAATTCTATATCTGTAGATTATTAGTAAAATATATTTTAATAACATTTAAAAATAATTATCACAATTTTAATAAAAATTCTGTTGTATGTTAAAGTTGTTATAAGATATATTTGTTTTATGGAGTATTTTTTTTTTAATTTTTTAATAGAAATAAACTAAATATTAGTTGGAAATAATTTATATTATTGAATCGGTGATATTCGTCTCAATATCGTTAATCGTTTAATCTTTCACATAGTTAGGTACTTATTGTTTGTTTTTTGGTCTTAAGAACTAAATGCGCTAATATTTATCTATGAGAATGTTGTTTTATCTAAATTATATACTTTTATGTAAATTTTGTGACATAAACTATTTTAACCTAATGCATCAAATATAAAATCTTAATTGGTTTGAAAGGAAAATTTTTTTTTATTAGTTAAAAATTACGATAAATTATTTGAACATTTGCCTTTAATAACCTATTATAAATGCTATTAAAAATAATGCTACATTTATTATAATTTTACATGTGTTTTACTTAAAGGAGAATACTACAGGGCTAGTGGATAATTCACCATATACATTACATCAATCATGTAAATTACTCATTTTGTAAACAGTTACTTAATATATAGTTTTTTTGAAATTCTTTTTTTGTACTGAAATAGGTAATATTTCTTAACAGCACATTTTTTAAGATTTATTTTCAAAATTTCGTTAGCAGGTTGTCATATATGAAAAGAACTTTAAAAATGGTAATGACAATAATTTATTGTCGGTTAATGGATCTGTAAATATCGAAAAAGTGGCGGCTTTCTATTTCTAAAAACAAACACGTTCATTGAACAAAAAAAATTTAAAGTATTTTTGTGGGAATTTTTTTGTCCGGATGTACCAATGATTAAAAACGGAAAATATAAATAAAACGCTGGTTAGTATTTGAAGGCGGTTAAATTAAAGAGCTAAATCTTGCGAGAAATTCTAATTCCTCATGATTTTTATTATTATTATCAACTAAGTCTATGACAATTTTTTAGATGATAAATAAATGATAATCTATATTATCATCAATTAATAATTATATATATCACTATCAAAAATGATTAAACGTCCTGGAGGGACTGCAAAATTACTAGTAAAAGCACCGCATGCGTAACAGTGAATATACACATTAAGTTAAATTGCGTGAGAATCAACCTAAAAATTCTCTATATTACGATATTACGGATTCTTGTAATGTGCGGCTTTTAACGTGTCACTAAACTATTCTAAGTATTCACCCGTCATGTAAGCGTAATTGATCGTTTGATGATTTGTAATCAAAACAACTGTCTGACCATTTGCCAACACGTGACATCCAACCTAAGCAAAGTTAACGCTACACAATTAAGTTTTAATTTGATTTAAATGTTGAAATTTTATATTTTATAACCTTAACCAATAAAAAGGGTTAATTAATAACTCCAGAATCTCGGCGATACTCGGTAATCACACTTTCGGCATCCCTCGCCATATTTTTTCTGACATATACACCCTGGAAGATCTTCATAGCCTAAATTTTGTGAATTTTTGCAGTTTAGAATTCATGAATATTTAATATTTTTTTATTCATAAACATGACATTCGTCAAACGTTGAAAACATGGCCATGTTAGAATTCATAAAAAAAATAAGTTTTTATAAGCATTTTTCATTGCATATGTATATTAAAAATTTATTTTAATGTTTTTGGTATGAATAAAAAATTTGAAATTGAAAATTAACATTAAAAATGATAAAATTAACCGATGTATTATAATTGGTCACCAAAAATAGATTTTTCACAAGGCTTATATACATGCTTAATGAAAAATCACGATGGAATAGTAGGCGAGCATGTTAATTTAAAGAATTCCATAATAACTATGCTTCAGAATTTTCGATATTTGCCGATTTTGATAGATTTTAATCGATTTTAATCCTCGGTAAGTAATTTGTTCGTGAAGGATTCTTAGATTTTTATCGAATTTGTCTAAAAAGATCGTTTTTCATAGCTATTTGAGCAAAATTTATAACTATTTATAAATTTTATTATATTTGTAATTTAAACAAAGTGAAAAACGCTGACCATATTTCTTACACAATGATGTTGACGTTAATTTAACGTTTCTCAATGTCACTATGCTAAATATGCCCTTAAATACAATGAACTATTTGAATTCCCTTATAAGTTTGATTCTTATATATATATATTAATAATATTTTAATTTCACTACTTTCTAATTTAATGAGCGATCGCCGACAAGTATATTATTACAGATATTTTTGATCAAATAATTATGTATATAATGATATTTTAATGTCTAAATTCTTCTATTAACTATAAAAAGATTATAGTTATTTCTAAAATATATTGAAGTACTCCAGATAAAATGACTCCAAAATCTTTCAAAACAATCGTATATAAAATTGATGGGCTAATTATGTAGTTTTTTATATTTACCTTTTACAAAATTAAAGCGTCTAATTATTGAGTTATATTTTCATGTAATTTTTTCAATTATCACTAATTTAGCCACATTCTTATAAGTAAAATGAAGCGAAAAGACTAAATCTAAATGATTTTTGTGTAAGACAAATTGAGTTCAATGTAACTAACAATGAAATTGCTTGTAAACACGTTGCTATACAGTGTTTACTGATAGTAAAAACAGAATAATGGAGAACCTCAAGCATTCGCTGAACTTTTGAAGATTCTTGCTAAATTAGATAAATAATACATCCGAAAAAATATGTTTATAAAAAAACAAAATATTCTAAAGATATTTAGTTAAATTTTATGATTTAGAAATTGCTTCTAAGTAAACGCCAACATAATATTTTTTATATGAGATCTCGCGAATTCTTTCCAGTTTTTCTCCATAATAACCAACTTTTTTTTATTTCTGATTATAGATAAATGATATAATTTATAACTTGTTATACAAGACTTTGAATTTTTCAATTAATGTTCCTAGTTCAGAGTACGACGAGTCAAATAGAGAATAAGGATGTCTGTTGAACAATTCAGCCGCATTAGAGGTAAGATCAATATACTTAAAATCATATCGTGATAAGTCTAAAAAGCTATTTCATACTTTGAGGATCTCATAAAAATTTTTTTTAAAAATATTCAAATAAAAGAAGTAATTTAGAATTTTCAAAAGTTTTGGCTTTAAAATTTAGCTTATTGAACTCGATTTTCATATTTTCTAATGGTACAAATGCTGGCGATGATAAATATTTAACAAATAATCTAAAATATGGACATTCAAGATAGTTTTTTGATAAAGCTAATTTTTTGAGCTTTCTTCTAAATGCACTAACTGAAATGAAAGAGGAAGAAATTTTTTTTAGTGTTCTTTGATGGTTTTTAAAGCGTTATATTGAGAAACTTCCAAGTCAACAATAATATTTTTCGGAAGCACAACTTGCGCGTTTTCCAACAGAATGTTAATAATCTTATTGTAGTATTTATCAGTCTTGTTATTTATTATTATGCAAATTAAAATTAATATTTTTTCAAATATTAATATATGTTACCATGAATGTTATGCATCTTGTAAAATTAACTTTAATTAAACTTTGAATGTACAATCAGCAATCCACACCTGCTAGTTATTGAGTTGGCATATATTAGTAGCCGTTTAAAATATTATTATCCTGTCTTATGATAAAAAACATTTTGCATAAATGCATTTTTTTTAGTTACGAGGTTAAACCCCTGGCGCAGCTTATTGGGCTGTGAAGTTCAAGTTGGTCAGACTTGCTTCATTAAACGCTGTAGGCACCGCAGCGGAGTTTTTTCCATCATTTCCCAACCACGCGACATCACGCACCAGCTCCGACTTATTATTCTTTATTATTCTGCGGTAGTGTGGGAATTTAACCCACTAAACATCCTCGTTTTGGGGCGACCACCCCTGCCCTATCCATTTCTCGGACGTTGGATCTATGGGAATCACCTCAACAGAGGCAGGAATTTACTATCGTACCCTAGTGCATCAGCACTCGATTTCGCCCTCCCGTCAGGCTTCCTCCCACTACCAGCATGTACTATAATTTTTTTATAGAAACATGCAATTACCATAGTGTTACTATTAACTTCGGATTAAGGGATACGAGAGACAGTGGGCGGCACCGGAATTCGAACTCATGAGTTCTAAGCCTCTACCACTAAGCCATCTGCCCGCTTTGCATAAATGCAGAATGGTCTGTTTCTTAGAGTGGATAGGTTATTTTCACTCAGATTTGTATCAATATTATCATCGATACATTTTCTGATATCCTATAAAATTTGTAGGATGTTTTTTCGATATCAGAAGGATTTCGCTAATTTTTTATTCATATTTGATAATAAACTTTATTAGTAAGGCATTGAGTGAGCTTAGCTGAGTGGGTTTTCTTATTTTTTAATTATATAATTTCTCTATGTCATTCTCTGAAACGATGTGACTATAAAATCTCTTCTCCTCAATACTTTTACTTTGATCGTGGAACGAGTAATTAGTCTTTCTTTACATGAGGAACTATTGTCACATCTCCACAATTGACTTGACGCAATTTTTTATCTATGGCCTAGCAGTAGCCCAATAAATAATTTTTAAGCTTCCTCATTTTATAAAAAAACAGTATAATCTTCTTTGAGCATTATTAGAATTAATCTTGCACAAAAACGAAAAACCACGCGCGCGCATAATCGGGAAAATTTGTCGTATCGTAACTAACGATGAAATTACTTGTAAAACACGTTGCTATATAGTCACTGCTAGC
Organism: Pempheris klunzingeri; assembly: GCF_042242105.1. Taxonomy (NCBI): domain Eukaryota; kingdom Metazoa; phylum Chordata; class Actinopteri; order Acropomatiformes; family Pempheridae; genus Pempheris; species Pempheris klunzingeri. Next base: position 4,980 of record NW_027255326.1, on the reverse strand, counting down.
TTTAAAATCGAGTAATGATGAACCTCAAATCAAAAAAACATATAAATTTATCCGATAAAATAGATAATCCACTAATGACAGAATTCATAAGGAAAAATGAGATTAGCAGTACGAAATTTTCATTGAATTAGTAATGGTTTTTATACAAGATAATATCCAATTTAATGACTAAAATCAAAAAGTGCATTCAAATCATTTTTAACAAAGTATGCTGCCACACGAGGTCTAGAGGAATCAAGAAAGAATCATATTCCAGTTATATTTCAAAAAGAAATTATGAAGCTTAAAAATTTACTTCACAATTCCACTTTATCCCTTGTAATGAAAAGACCTTGGTTGGTCTTCGAACCCTTACCTTAACGTAGTCTTAACGTAGTGGCCTGTATTTCAGAATCTATGTATACTCATCAAGATGGTTACTATCACTCAGATCACTATAGCAAACTCTCTATTAATGTAAGTTGAATTGGGTAAGGTATTTGAAATGCTTGATTTACATGGTGAGAATCTGTTTGGTATTACTTTCGATCCTGCACCATAAAACATAAAACCCATTGATGATATTAAAACTAATTTCCAGATTGCTATCAAAATTGACGAATTTAGCAATTAATAATTCGATTTTTATTAATAATTCACTTTTCTAAAAGTTTTTAGTGAAATTAAAAAATAATTGACGATATAGAGAGATATTCAGTTTATTGTCAAGCTCTCACCAATTTTCTTTATACTTGCGATAGTTAAAATCCACTTTATGAATCGATTTATGCAGTTTGCACACATTATGGAATAATGAAGGGATTACTTTCTCAATAAAAAATTTACGGTGTAAAACATTTCCGCAAATACTGAAAAAACTCAAAAGGTGTTGATTTTAGTTTTATCTGTTAATTACATTATTCAGAAAGATTTCCTTCAATTAACTGCCACAAAGTCGAAAATCCTAGTGCGAAAAAATGGAAAAGATCACTTTTCCTAAAATATTATCTATGATACAATTGGATTGCTATAAACATACATTCAAATTGATAATATTGAATATTCTCAATTTTGACGACAAAATGGAAACGTCTAAACTAATTTTTCAAACTCTTCATAAGGTAGCGACCATGCTCCTTGCCATGCCTATTTTATCTGCTTAATTAAATTTTTTTTAGCAAATTAAGACTTATTGGCCCATCCAAATGAACAGCAAAAATTGATCAATCATACAAAGTCAATGCTAAACATTCTATACTTTAATTAATATCTATCCAATTGAGTGTATATTAATAGAACATTCACTCGCGCATACCATATTTCCATTTATTATTTGCTTACGTATACTGTATTTTCATAGATTGTAGACGACTTTTATCTACCGAATTAGAAAAAAAAATTAATCGAGAATTCTTAATCCTATTTATAGATAATATGAATCATCGACAGAAAAAAAATGTATACGGCAATACCTGGTTTTAAATAAAAATATATCAAAAATTCATCGCATATGTTAGTGCAATAATAGGTAGCAAAACGTGTCAATACTATCAGAAAGTGGTTAGTTTATATGTATGTCTTCACGTGAAATATTCTTTGTATTTGAATTAAAGTAAAAAAGTTCATAAGAAATGCAAATCGTAATCCAATTTACTATTTGTAATTTTTATAAATATTTATAAAAATTATAAAATAATAATTTAGTCTTATACGAGAGAAAGATAAAAATTTATAAAAAAAATCAGTCAGAATTAAAAAACTAAGTTACAGATCATTATTTGTTATATTAAAAAAAACATCATTATAAATAAAAAAAAATTATTTTTTTAAATAGATTCATAAAAGCAAGTTTTATGTTGTTAGAATAAACATATTAAGTATTATACATATTATAAGAAGTGTTTGTTGGTAATAGAATAGATTTTAATAATTAACTTTCCAATGCTTATTGGAATTTGTAATAACAGGTGGCCTCCAGCAAAGATAATGAGGATCAGCAACAACTTTAGGTGGTTTACAATTACCACCTTTAAGAAAATCTGTAATAACTCTTGATGTGGCACATATAACATATTGACCTTTCCAATATTTTTAAAAGACCAAGTGTTTGGAGAGTATAAATAATATCATCTTTTTGAATCCAGTAATTAAGCTTAATATCAAAATATAACAATGATTAAAAAGGTAAATAGATAAACCTTAAACAACCTAGATTTATTGGTGCACAGTTTGTTTTCATTAGATACTCTAAAAGTACCCAACACCAATAACTTCTGTAGCTAAGTCTACCAAGATCTGAAAGTGGTTTTTCAGGTGTACCAATTTTACCTTCTAATTTTGACAGTTCGTAGCCTAAATAGTAAAAATGACTTGATAAATGAAATCAATAGGTTACTCATTGATATAAGAAATTTTCCATAGCCTTTTCTTTGATAAGGTGGCAACACCATAATGCAGGATAAATTATAGTCTTCTTGAGAATTTTTTTCCTATTATAATTATTAATTAATTATTATTATTAAATTATTATTAATCATTAATCAAAGATAGATAAAATGGAAAATACTTTTGAAAAATAACCTGCTAGATGTTGTCCATATTCGTCAGTTTCCATTAGAGTATAAAAATAAAAATGAGATACATCATAATAAAGTGTTTTATGATCAAGAAATAGCTTTGATAATAAACTTAAATTTTGACAATACAGCTAAATTTATATAAATTATAAATTTGCTAAAAGTTTTTTAATTTTACTTTTTGATTAGATCCATCCACTTGATACATTACTAAATTACCTTTTGTGTAGATTTTATCACGTAGTCGATAATTACAACATCCTAAGTAAATAAATAATTAATTGTAAATATATCAATTTAATATACCATATGTTTCATATATGATGCTTCATTAAGCATATATTTTAAACAGAATTCACAGATAAATAATTTGGATGCTTTTCCATATTCATTTGGGTATGGTGAAAAATACCACGCTTTTATACTATAATAACCAAATTCGATTTCTTCAATATATTTGATCTTTGTAAACTATAAAAAATTCATTTATCAAAAAATTATAAAGATTTATTTATAAAAAAATACTTCTTCGTGCGCTTTTTCAAGGGCAGCAGTTGTTGCATCCATATCTTCAATGTTCTAAAATAATATAAAATAATAATTACACGTGACCTTTAAAAAGAAAATACCACTCAAATTTTACTATAGATAACTTTTATAAATATATTTATTTTATAATCATTATTTAATTAATTATTAATGAGTATATATAAAAAAGACTATTTATTATTGATTTGATATTTAGATTGTATAAAAGATAGTGTCTAATGTAGATTTTGTTAATTTGAAATGTAAAGTATCTTAATATTTCTTTTAAAAAATATTCCTTTACTGCTGTTTGTTGTTTGTTGTATGCTACTTGCTATTGATTCTGATTTGAATGAAACTATTTTTATTTTTTTAAACAGTTTTAAATCAGAAGATTTAAAATAAAACTAATACTTTGTAAAAGTTTTTGAATTATCACTGACTTTAATGTAGTCATAAAATCTAATTTGAATAAAAAGTATTATAACATCGTACATTTTCAAATTGATTCTAAAATTATTTTTCAATTACCATTAGTCTAATAATTTATCACACAAGTTAATGTTAATGTTATTTAGACTCTATGTAATTTTTAGAATATAAAAAATAATATTATAATTTCTTAAATAATTTTATCATTTCTTCTAGGAATACTACTAATTTTCAATTAATTTATTTTGAAATATTTAATAAAGCATAAACATAGTTTTAAACAAAGTATTCTTACTTGCTAATTATTATAGTTTTTAATAAAAAATTTTCTTTGGCAGTAAAGTTAATAGTGTAGTTTTGAGTGAATACTACAAGCTAAAATGAGTAGGAAAAAAAATAATTATTCTATATTTCAAGCAAGTTAATCGGATATTATGTACTATAGTATAAAAGTAAATTATTAGGGAAGATAATGTGCCTAAAACATTCCAATTTCCAATTTCTGATTTATATATAATCATCATATATATATTCTTCAGAATATATTGGAGCAGATGATTTAATAAATTAATAAATCAATTGAAACAATATAAACGTGAAATAATACCTTGGAAGGTATATGGTATAATCGACCATAAAATGATTTCACTCTAAAATAATTTTATAATTTTTAAAAGATATTCAATTTAAATATATCATTATTTAGTGTGTAAAATAAAAAAAATATTAGTTAAATGATTGAAAAATTATAAGGAATCACATGATATTTTTTAATAATTAATCTATATAAAAAGTAACTTGTAAAATCAATTATATGTGAGAAACGCAAAGTAAAAGTTTCTATCAATTAAAAGCAATATCTTCATTGTGATTTATACCTTTCATATAAAAATACTTACATAAAAAACTAAGGATGATATTTTATTAAATCTATAAAATATAGTTTAATTTTAAAAGTCTTTACTGAGATATTCATTATATCAAGTTTTTCTATAATAAATTTTAAGCTTTTAATGAAATTTATAAAGCTATACTGGTATGTGTTTTTATATAAAATCAACATAACACAAGGTATTTAAAAATATGAATTAAATTATCTGATAACCTTAAATAGATTAATATATATAAGATACAAATATAGATAAAAATATTTCAGATATTTCTAAAAATAGTTACAAAATAAATAAATCTTAATGCTTGCGAGAATTCTTAAAATTAAAATATATATTATTTAAACTTTAAAAAGTAATATATATTTATCATACTTGAGGTACATGATTTATTTCATCAAGCTTTCGTTTACGATTTCTCGTCATTTTTCTTTCCGGTCCACCATCTTAATCAGTATTTCATAAATATTAAATACAATATACTCAAGCTAGAGTTTGATATCCAGTGAACCATTGTTGTTTTTAGGATGCTATCATTGAATTTAAAGCTAACATTTTCATACTCACGTGCAGAT
>NW_027255325.1:0-20850 GCF_042242105.1 Pempheris klunzingeri | reverse complement strand
GGTAATAATAATAATGTTCATTTTACAAAAAAATTTAATCCTATGTTGTAGTAAATATAGATGTATGATGATGTTTATGATTTGACAATAGGATAAAAGTTAAATAATATTAAACAAAATAAGATTGAATAAATCCGAATAGTTATAATATTATAACTGCATTCCGAGCTATATTAGATGGGTTATCTTTGAAGATTAAATCCAACGAAGTCTATTGGGAATATATTTTTCAACTGTATACAGTGATAAGGTATATTATTTATATCTTTTTGAAATAAATAATTTATTAGATAAGTTGTATACTGTGAAATTTAATTTAATATTTTAATTTAAAAAACAATAATTTTACTAATCAAATTATAATCAAATGGATACGCTTGGAAAAATGACGAAAGTTCAACGTTCTGAGAGTGTTCAAACAAATACCAAATCAAAAAATAAAAATAAACGTAATAGAAATTACAAAAAATAAATTGATTATATATTGTTAATTGATTTATTTTTTTACATATCTCTATTTATTTATGTAGAAAAGAATAAAATAGAAATATCAAGACCGACTGATTTTAAACATAATATTCATGTTAATTTTGATCCAGTATCGGGGAGTTTACGAGTAATTGAATTACTCTTATTTATTAATTATTTATATGATATCATTTGTTTATAACATGCTAGGGGTTACCAGAGGCATGGACTAATATGCTAAATAATTCCAATATCTCAACACAAGAACAACAAGATAATCCACAGGTAGTAGTTATAAATGATCTACTCTTTTAAAAATAATGCCGATATTATTAAATACCACGGTGATATATATCTCTGTATATACATAATTCTGAGTAAATGACTTATATATCATACCTAATGTTGATTGTTGTAAAAATAATAGAAATTAAGCAGATAGTTATTTCTAATCGATTAAATGTATATATATTTTAGCTAGGCTTAGTAATAATTACATTTAAGAGTAATTTATTTTTTCATAAGAAATTTGATTATTTATTAATAAGAAATTTCTAATTATTTTTTGAATTTACATAAATTATACCTGGTGCAAGTGAGAATATTTATTGATTTAACTTTAGAATTAGTCTATAAATAGTGCGTGAACTTTTTTAAACTTGAGATACATTTTTACATTTAGTAATTGCCATAACAATGAATAGCAGTTGCGTCAAAATATGACACATGATACGTGATGTATCTGTATAATTTTAGATATCACTTTATTCATCATAGAATATATGTACTTATATTTTTTGATATTAAAATGCAACTAATTATACGATTCTAATAAATCTATAGATTTTTAAAAATATGCTTAATAAACATACACTGTTACGTATAATTTTTATGAATTTTATTATGAATATTATGAGGATTTTACGTATTCATTATAATGAAGATTTTAAATATTAAATGAGATTTTATTCAATGGTTCCATATTGAATTTCAGAGATTTAAAATCATCCAAATTTTAATTTTTAAAAACTTTCTATAAATTTTTACAAATATAATTTTACAAATATAATTTTGCAAAAATTATCGTCATAACTATGTTATAGCTCAATTTGATATGAATTTATATTTTTTCATTTTAATAGTTAATGAAAAATTATTAGTTGTATATTTAAGATCTAAATTATTATTTTTTAATTCAAATCTTACATTGGGCATTTATGATTTGCGCATTAACTTTAAACGATTTCACGAGAATGCTCCAAGAAGACAATTTGACGCAATGCGCGCGCTTTCCAATGATTAGTAGTTAAGTAGAATTATTTATTTTCAAATATTTCTTATACAAACGAATTTTTCAAAATCCTATAAAAAGAATATTTTTTAACTATTTAACAATAAAAGCGATTCAAAAAGCATGTAAAAAGCAACTGTAAAGGATGATTAATGATATACTACCCCTATTGAATTTATTTTTGAAATGCATGTCATCATTAGCGTTGTTTCACCCTAAAAAAGTGAAAAAAAACTAAATAACATTTATAATTAGTAAAAAAATTTGTAGATTATTTTGATCTAAAAGTTCATGTCTAAATCATCAGTTAACTACGCAGAATATCAATATGAGAATTCATTAAAATATTACTATAATTTTTGTGGAGCTGTTCCATTATATTTTGATTTTTATTTTTATTGATATGTCACATTTATAAAAGAACTGAAGAGGACTCATTAGATGATTCGATATGGCCGAAAATAAATTATGAAACGCGTTACGACCATTTTACTTAACAGCAAATTTTGAAAAAAATTATTTTTAAATTACTTTTTTAAAATAATAATTTCAAACGTATTTCATGATTGGTGTATTAATTTTAAAATTTACTTTATCCATAAAACTCGGAATTTTTCTTTAACGAATTTAAACGAAGCTTATGACTAAAAGTAATGACTTAAAATTTTATATTGTAACATTCAAAATTATAATGTAATTTTATTTTGTGTAATTATTTCGGCGTATACTTATATGTTGTTTCCTTTTGAAACAGTATTTTAAAGTATATGAAGAAAAATTGTCTTTTTTTATTGTAGTTTGCACTTTGGTATATTTTCATTAAAAAACTTCCCATAAACATTCAGTTTTGCCTTTGTTTTTAACTAGAAGCGCTCATTAGTTTGTATTTATGAATGGCAACTTTATGTTAGTATGAATTATTGACTACATGTTAACAAATTGAATAATAATTCGTTCTAATGTTGCTTGATCTTTAATGGCAATTTAAAAAATACAAAAGAAGTCTTTTTGCATCGATTACTCTGATAATTATTGATATATGCTGAATTTGCAAAACCCTTCCAACGTGGAATTTTCTCTTATAAATCTGACTCTTGTCAGTTTGCCTATTTTAACTATGTAAAGAATATAATAGCTCAGACAGACGTCTCTCAAAAATTTTTTTAAGGTCACATGCCGTTCTGGTAGGCCTTAATCTACATTCTTTTATGAGGATACGTTGGTTTTCATTTTGTTGCACCACAAATATATATATATATATATATATATATATATATATATATATATATATAATTTAAGAATTTGGTATAATACGAGTTGTAATTTATAAAAGAATATCTAAAAATTTCTCCTATAAAACGACTACTATGTCGTTTAAAGTTTTATTTATTTGGATATCGTGGACCAATCGCCATATTATTATATATCTACATATATATTTACAAATGCACAGGCTCTTGTAGATATATATTAATTAGAGTTTAGCAACTCTTCTTTTCTTTCTATAAAATACGCTTTATCTTCTAAGTTTAATTCATATAAAATTTAAATAAGAAATAGAGGGATGCATCATTAAAATTTTTCTGTCGAGTTTTCTTTGGAAACGAAAAATTCCGACTGTTGGGGATAATACACGAGTGGGCTTACTACAAATTGGATATTCTGCAATCACAAATAAATACGAATAATGATATAATTAACGAAAATATATATAACTAAATTGAAAAAACTATCAGTTAACTGCGGGGTTCAATAAACAATTTATAATTAAATGTATCATTGTTTATTTTGTGGTAATTTTGAGCATGAAGAAAGTTTAGTTTTACATTTTTTCCTTTGCAAAGCACTGAGGACGACCCAACGCGGTCAAGCATACAATAGATCACTAACGTCTTTAACTTAACGTCAGTTCTGCGCTAGCGGATACTTATAAGCGCGGTTGCGTTGTTAGAAGTGCGCGCGCTTACAATATTACTAATTCTTCCCCTGCTTACGATACCTTTTATGTTTGACTTTTAAAGTTTATATTTTAAAGTTCACAGCGCTATTGATTATGACATTTTGAGAGCAATTTATAACGCAAAATATTACAAATTAATGCCGGATCTTTAGCAGTGGCTGGGTAGGAAGATATTTTTTTATTGATGTCAAAGCTAATTATGTATGCTTGATTATTTTGACAGCATTTCTGCTTTCTACTAATATATTTAAAAATATTATGATCAAAAAATCCACAACCTTCGAAGTAACAGATGGGGTCGAATTGACCCCACTTTTTTATTTTCTCTTTATAGCAATAAATTTATTTTAATTTCTTTTTTAAAGTATTTTGAAATTCTGTCGATAGAATTTTAAGTAATTTAAAGTATAAAAACCTAATCCTCTATATAACGCTACTATTGTACCAGACAATTTGTAAGCTATAGTTATTTCTTAGTTAAGGTATTAAATATTTAATGTGAAAATACTTTATTATAATGTAAAATTCGCTTATTGCTTAAATTATCGCAGTCAGTTTTCAATTTAAGTAATGCTCGTTGAATTTCTATGGTCTGCTACTACAAAAACAACTAGCCGTTGTATTATTTATGTCGTATTGCGCCAAAAGTCCATCATGGAATAATTAATCAATAAAAACAAGAAAAAGAAAAATAGATAGAAAATTTATATATTTTGTAATATTACTAATGTTTGTAGCATTGGGTACAGCATTTGGCTGAATGGTCACTACAAAAATACCGGTTGCATTTATTACAATATGTTACAGTTTTTCTTGGACATATTTGACATCTGTATGGCTTTAAAAGAGGTTTTGACACTTTAAAGAGACTAAAGATGGTGATATATTTAAAAATATTTTATTTTTTGTCTGTAGAAGGGGTATATATAGGTCTGCAGCGATTTCCTTGAGTAACTTCCGCCTTATGATGTATGACTTAAACACATCTTTATATATGCAAAATGCATTTACAAAAGAGATATCCAATACATTGAAAAAAACTATCATGGGCCACCTCCTGTTGAATCATCTAGTCGAAACTGACGCTAACATTCTGTCGATGGTGTCAACACCACCTTTTGTTTCATTATAAGCGATATAAATTTCTGGTTTTTTTCTATTTCCACTTATTATGGTGTCATTGGTTGTTCCACTTGACAGAAGAAAACTGACTTATTTTTTTTGCTCATATACAAAGTCAGCATATTTTTTCCGTTGTAGAGAAAGGTAGTGCTGTATATCTGTCTATTTTTTGAAGGTAATACACAAGGGGGTAGTTCTCTTTTGTTGTGACGAATTGTTCCTAATAACGTTAATTTTCTAGCCAATAGTTTTTCAGAAAGATTTAATGATATGAAGAAATTGTCGGTAACTATATTTCTTGCAGAATAGAAAAGTGGACTACTAAGTTGTAAAACAATATTTTCGCCAACACTCCTATTTCGAGTTGTTTTAATAATATTCTTTCCCAGATAACTATCAACATTATAAACATAAATGGAGATAGGGTTAACTGCCATAAAAAATTTTATTCCATATTTAGCAGGCTTCGGCGGCATATATTGCTTAAATGGACATTTTCCTCTGAAAGGAACCAACTGTTCATCAATTGTTAAGTTTTAATTAGGAGAGAAACATCTTGGTAAACATGATTTCCAACACATCCAAAAATCTCTAATTGGGCAAAATTTATCCTGCTCTCTTCTCTGAGTTCTTGTAGACATATCATCAACATGTAATGGTCGTGTGATTTGTCTAAACCGCTGCAAATTAAAATGCTTTCTATATATTTCTCTACCTTCACTCATACTAAATAATTCTGAAAGAGGTTCTTCTCGGTCTTTGTGTACACCCATTAGTAGCAGACTACCAATATACCCTTTCAATTCAACCTCATCATTATCAGTCCAAGTATCACCAAAATGTTGAGATCCAAAAGAATTTGTGTGTTCCAATATAATTTTAATTAGTTTGTTAGAAAAGAATAAGAAAAAACAGTCAACCATTGATTTTAACTTGATTGTTGTGTAAATTGTTGAACCAGAGGAAGTATTCATAATGTTTACTGCACACACTCTTGATGCAGAAGGTTTTTTATTGTTCTAAACAAGGCCACTCTTGCTGGTAAAGGACGTATCGTAGTTTTCTAGCTCATCATCACTTTCTTTGTAATAATCATCAATAAGAGCATCTTCAAACTCACTCCCAGAGGATTCATCGTTATAAATAGAATTGTTAAAGTCGAAATCCATAATATCTTTTTTAAAAAATATTATTACACTTAACCAGAATAATGAAAAATAATTATTTTCTCACAAATCTAGAAGATATAACCACGTACAACAATTTCCTATTTGATCACGTGCCCTCAATAGATTTAATAACCTGCATATATCTCAAGATTCTGTCCATAGAATATCCTAATATTTTTAAAAATAAACTAAAAATTATAGATTCACATAAATAGCAAATAAAAGAGTGGGGTCGATTCGACCCCATTTGTTATTTGGAGGGTGTTTTTTAATTTTCTCCATGTTTACAAAACTAAAAATATAAATTTTTACATTTATTGATAAAGAAATATATTTTTGAGGATTGGATGGAATTACTTGTTTATTTAATGTGAGTAGAAGAAGTTATGCCAGTTTTAAAATCGCTTTGGGGTCGATTCGACCCCAAGATACTTAGAGGGTTAAATACACTTTGAATAAAATTTATCAAATGTGGTACTGAAAAAGATAGCATTAGATCTGGTGGAGAGTATTAACAAGCTACAATGCAGATATTTACAAAAACGTCAGCATTACAAAAGATCGTGACATAGTAAAATTTTTAATTATCTACAAAAATCGCTGAGTACCATGTCATTTGCAAAAACAAAATTTATTAAAGATTACATGGTTGCTGTTTCCTGAATGGAAGACAGTAAAAGCCATATTTTTGTTAAAAACTGATATTTGTCACATTGATAACATTGCCTTTGATACTCAAGAATAATTTTTAACAACTAGGGCTAATTTTCAGTTGATTTCTTTAGATTTAGATGAGAATGCTGATTTTCTTGAAACTGCTCAGTTACTTATTTACTTCAGAAGAATTTTTATCAATGGAATCTCTCATTGTCAATAATAATGGAAAAGGTTTGCAAAACAAAGTCACTGCTTGATTACTCACTTGACATTTAATATTTGATATATAAGCAATTTTTACAATTAATGGTACTCCTTCTTTCACCAGTAGACATTCCGGAATGTCAAATTTTTTGAATGATAAATCAAGGATGAGTTTCCATTTGACATATCATGTCTTTTTTAATTTGATCATACACCAACAAAACCTCTGCAAGCTAAAATTAAATCATATTACCAATGTAGTAGTGCGTGTAGTAAATTCAATAAGAGCAAAGAATTATATTCCTAGCCAATTAGAAAGTTACATGGATGATATTGAGGCAGATACTTCTGATGTTCCTTAAGACAAAAATATATGCTCGTTAAGTGTATCAAAAGTATTAATATGAGTAAGATCTCAAATAAAGGAATTTTTAATAGACATATAAAGCATATCCTGTGTATTTATTTACGAAGATAATGGCGAGTAATGATACGTTTCTAATTTATCATTTACTGTGCATGTAATGGAGGATGTTTATGAATTAAAATCGAAAATACAAGATAAGAGATTTTTTTACTCATGATTTGACTTTTAATCAACGTCCTTTATTTAAGGCCTTAATTATTTTTTAAGAGGCTGAATTAGCAGAACGTTAATCACTTTTAAAATTTTAAAACACGAGCTGATAAATTTATACAGCTATTTTCAAATATACAAACTTATTAGTTTCTTAAATTATACGCTGAATTAACAAATGATTTGTTGATTAGAAGGAAATTGAAGATAAGTTGGATTTACTTAGGTCACTTTTTAATTTTTTAGTTGAAACAGCCATTGATGAACTTCAGTTATATAAATGATTGATTTTCATGATGTCAAATCTTTGAAATCGATATTTAGAAGCAAAACACTAAAAAGATCATATACGTTTTTGCACGAAAAATTTTTGAACTGATATATTTAACTTGTATTTCTGAGCAGACATTGCCAATTAGGGAAGTTAACAATTCAAAGATCAGTTCCCTTTAAAAATAAAAAAATCTTAAGTAAATACTGAAAATTAGCATAAGAAACTTTACACCTAATTATAATATATTAATAGAGAACTATAATCAGTTGCACCAATCCCATTAAAGTTTTTCGAGATCCCGGCAATGAGACCCATTTTTCTTCTAAATGTGTTACAAGATTAGTTCTACTTGTAATTATTGATTGATCAAGATGTGTTGAGATTTCTTTATTTAAGTTTTTTTATAATTTATTTTATTGCAAAAAATACTTGTAGCTCTTTAGAATTAACCAATTATAATTAACTTATCAAGTACTACAATAAAATTAAGCTTCTCACTTAATAATATAAATAATAAAGTTATTTCATGTAAGCTATACGCATAAAATGCTATTTTTGCTATTATGTCGTACTATATGCTATGTATATGCATTAATAGTATATATTTGGAATTTTAAATTAACATTAATTCTCATATTAAGATTTCTATTTAACATTATAAGCTCAATTTTGGCCATTATCTATAATTTTACTGTAGATTCTTAAAATAACTGCATTTTTATACTTTTTCAAAATAATAAATTAAATGATAGAAGCTATATATTTAATTTGATTTTAAACTAAATTTATATCGAAATCATAAGTAAATAATTACTAATAGTCCTTTTTCTGTCTTCAATGATAATGATGAGAAGTGACTTGATCCGTATTCTTTTAGTTTTTTAAATACATAATTTAATTTATTTATGATGATAATAAATTTTAAACCCGTTATTTGAAGAATAATTTAAAGATACATGTTATAGCCCTCCCGATTTTAAAATCTCGTTTGACAATCAACTTTGATGCTAATTTTATAAAAAAATTTTGCTATGAAGTTATTTATGTATGATATTTTAGCACTTATTTATTAAATAACGATATTATACAATGCAGTTGAGCTTTAAAAAATACAATTTTTGATTTAAATTAATGAATATATATATTCACTAATCGTATTTTAAACACTTGCACGTTAAAAGTAATTTTGAAGAAATAATTTCTGGTAAAATTTTTTGTATTAGTTGAAGTGATATACATGTCAAAAATATTAAAATAAACAAATATAGGATAAGATTTTTCTTAACAAGTCTTTATGGATATATAAACTTTTTTAATAGTTTACTTCTATGCATTTATTTATTCATTTATAATCGTAATAATTTTTTAGGCTGTTATTGATGCATTAGCATTTTATGAAACGAATTCAGCTTGTAGCCCAACTGCAAAATTTATGAATATATGCCCAACAAAACCAACATCGGATCAAAAAGGTATTTATTTTATTATAAATTTACAATTTGACATTATAAACTAACTATATGCATATAGGAAATGAAGTATTTTATTTAATGATAACTTAAAAAGATATATATGCATAAATAAGTATAGATTTATATAATTTCTATTTCTGATATAGGGAGATGAATCTTCTGGTCAAAATAATACATCTAACACAAATGTATCTTCGACAAATAGCAGTGTAGCTATTCCCTCACGACCTGAACGAACGAAATCTAGAATGATTACCGCTAACGAAATTGCCGGAGTTTTTGGAACATCACAACCACAAAAAATCTCTTTATCTAACGAAACTTTAGCTGAGGCTCAAGATAGAAAAACTGCAGAACCATCAAGGCGTAAAAAAGAAATGGATGAAGATGATCAATCTATAATGTCAAGACTTAGTAATAATATTTTACTTTTTCTCACTTTCGTGAATTGTTTCTTATAGCGGCTGTTGTAAATGTTGGAAATCCACGCAGAAAATATTCTAATTATGAGAAAATTGGTCAAGGGTATATAATAATTTATTTTATTAATTATTTATTATTAATTAGTGCATCTGGTACTGTATATATTGCTACTGATATACTTACTGCTACAGAAGTTGCCATTAAACAAATGAATATTAATCAACAACCTAAAAAAGTTACTTAATTAGTAAGAATTTCCATAATTTGATTAATTATGCAGGAACTTATTATCAATGAAATTCTTGTCATGAGAAAAAATAAACATCCAAATGTTGTTAATTTTGTAGATAGTTATCTTGTTGGCGAAGAATTATGGGTACTACCTAACATTCTATATTAACAATTCTACGATAATAATAATAAATGTAGGTTGTTATGGAATATCTTGACGGTGGTCCACTGACAAATGTAGTAACTGAAACATGCATGGATGAAGGACAAATAGCAGCTGTTAGTCGTGAAGTATTTATTTGATTATTATATATTTATATCTTTATTATGTAATCTATTATCATTATTATAACTACTTTTTTTAAAAGGTACTTAAAGCTCTAGAATTTCTTCATTCAAGAGGTGTTATACACAGGGATATCAAAAGCGATAATGTCTTATTAGGAATGGATGGTAGTGTAAAATTAAGTAACTTTACCTTAATGATTCGTACGTAAAATAAATTTATATTTAAAATTTTAGCTGATTTTGGTTTTTGTGCACAAATATCTGGTGAAAACAATAATCGTACGACTATGGTCGGCACACCGTATTGGATGGCTCCTGAAGTAGTTAGTCGTAAGGAATACAATGCTAAAATTGACATATGGAGTTTGGGTATTATGATTATTGAAATGGTTGATGGGGAACCACCATATCTTAATGAAAACCCTTTAAGAGTAAAATATATGGAACGATCTTTTTGAATATTTATACTAATTTTTCATAATATTAATAATATATATAAATATTCATAACAATTTATCTGAATTTTTATAATAATTTCTCTTTAAGGCAATCTATCTTATTGCTACAGTTGGAAGCCCTAAATTACAGAATGCTAGGAACATGAGTCCTCTTTTCCTTGAATTTCTGTACAAACAACTAGAAGTTGACAAAGAAAAAAGACCAAGTGCTTCAGCCTTACTTAAAGTAATGCTTAATATATTTTTTTTAGTCATTCTATATTAAAAAATTAATACAACCTCTCTAGAGTCCTTTCCTTCTAAAAGCCAAACCTCTATCATCGTTGACACAACTCATCAATCTCGCCAAAAGTAGCAATGTCAGAATCATGTAGACCACATTACAATCTATATCACATCTTATTGTTTAGACATAACTTATTTATTGTTAATTTTTAATAAAATTCTACTCAATAAAATTTTCAGCCTGCTTGTTATCTTTAGATCACATAAATAGATTTTAGATTTAATTATTAAAGTTTATTACTTTGATTAATAAACTTTGGTAATTTTTGGAGTCAAATGAACTTATTTTTTTAATTTATTCCGAGAATTTAAAAATTAATGAACACAAATCAACGAATATTGTTCGGTTAAATATTTCGGTGGTGCTGTCAAACTAAGGGTAAAAATACAAATTACTTTGTTAAAAGAATATTTACAATAATTTATTTGAAGAGTAATGTTCATTGTCACGTCTTTATTTGAAATTCGATTTTTATACATTAAAATTACCTAGTTATTCATCAAAATCTCGATATTTTGACGATCAGGTCGGGATAGTTGTGAATTCACATACGAATTTATTTGAAATAAACTACGTATCCTGATAAATATAAACATTCATGACTTTTTATTTATTTAAAAAACATATCCAATTGACCTAAATTATTTT
This sequence comes from Pempheris klunzingeri, assembly GCF_042242105.1. Classification (NCBI taxonomy): domain Eukaryota; kingdom Metazoa; phylum Chordata; class Actinopteri; order Acropomatiformes; family Pempheridae; genus Pempheris; species Pempheris klunzingeri. The sequence continues at coordinate 9,322 of NW_027255325.1, read as the reverse complement.
GGTTAGCATATTTGATAAATAGAGGTTTTTGAAAGAAACAAGTAAAATAGGATCTAATTCTAAATATATCAAAGAGATTATCGCATGAGAAATGTCTCTATCTAGTAAAAATATCCTTTCAAATCAGTTTAAATTATGGACTCAGCAGCTGTTTTCATTCTTTATAACGGGTCAGTTGAAAAACGGATATGACTGTCTTTTGTCACTATACATTTTTTTTGAAAAAACTTCCTCACATGGATTGATAAAAAGAAGAAAATCTACGAACGTATCTTAAAAAATAAGGATACTTATCATAAAAGTCCATATTATAATTACGAAAACATTCACTATCCATTACCAATATGAAATCACCAGGTACAAATACTTCTTGAATATTTATATTTTTCGCAAGAACTGTTAAATTTATATCACAATTTACGTTTCCAAGTACCACTTTACCATGTATAACGTTAATTCGATTCACTGTTAAAATCATGTTAATGTTCCTACTAATATTTACTACAACGGAACGTCCACGAGACTGTATCATGTGCATTAAAAATGGGCTTTCATTGTTAAATATTAAATTTTTATAAATTGAATATTTTGCAGGATTGGAGTACCCAGGTAGAAAGTTCTTTTTTAAAAGTTTATCTTAAGCTTAATTTCCGCTCATAGGAATGGGAGGAGTTATTTTATGTAAAATATCTCTTAATTGTAGCCAATTTCAAGATGTAGTTTGGCAAATGTCAATTGATATTTTTACTTTTATTGATTAGAGCAGAGGCAGGTAATCTACAGCTCGCAAAGTAGTACTATATAGCCTGTAGTGACAAATAAAAATATCAGTAATGATATACTTGATAAAATTAAATATAACATAATTGAACTAACCAGCAGTTATCTGAGTACCTAATTTAATAGTTAATAATTAATTATTAAAAGTATCATTGTTTATTTTGTGGTAATATTCAGCATTAATTAAAATTTATCTTAACATTTTTTACTTAGCAAAGCACTGAGTTAGACTGTAAAATTTCAAGCATATAGTAAATTACTACCTAATGCCTTTTAAAAAAAATCCTCAGCCTCAGTCGTGCACTGACCACTATTTGCATACATTGTTGCAAGAGCTTATAGATTGCTACTTCACTCTCCATTTTAAAATCTAAAGCTTCTGTTTTAGAGTTATTCCCTCACATAATCATCCATAATGAGTTGTTCAAGATTGAAAATAATTGCCTTTTTTATTTAACAAAGGCTGAACAGAAAGATATTTCTAAATGATGTTGGAGTTAAAGTTATATGCCTAACTTGTCAGCCCCGCATTGCTGTAATAATGGAATATAATTTGAAACGTTACCTACAATCCAAACTCAATAACTTCTGAAAAGTTTTATTATATGAGCAACAGAAATAGATAATACTTGATATATTAAAGAGCTTTTTCCAGCAACAAAGAATATTTAAAAAACATCAGCTTTACAAAAAATAGTTTTGTATAGGCCACCAAAATTACGAAGGGTAACATGTCCTTTGTAATATCAGAGTTTATTAAAGATTCCATGGTAGATACCAGCAGTTTTATGCTCCCTAAAGTGAAGTCACAAAATGAAGGCACACTTTTGTCAATTGTAAATGTTGTTTGTCGTACTTATAAAATTTCCTTTGTTACTCATGAATTGTTAGAAACTAGGGCTAATTTCTAGTTATTTTTCCTTTCTTAGGAAAAGATTACTGATTTTCACGACAATGCTCAGTTATTTATATCAGAGAAATTGAAGAAAAATCAAAAGTTACAGGGGGAACTATCATTAGTGGGGAATCCCTCAAAGAAATCATTACTAAAGAAGATTTTGAAAGTAGTGCTACCACTTGTATACTTACTTGGCAATTATTTTATATAAATTAGCAATTGTTACAACCGACAGTAGCTCTTCCTTCAAATTAAAAAAATTCTGGCAATTAAAGTAGTTGAAGGATTAAATCAAAAATGAATTTCCCCTGCGCAGAGCGTTTTCTTTTAACTGCACCATACACCAAGAAAACCTTGGAAAGTCACCCTTAAAATTAAATCTTATCACTGATCTCTAGTGTTGTGACTAGCATATGAAATAAGAGCAAAGGGTATGAAGCCCGAATAATTAAAAAGTTTCTTGATTGATATTGAGGCAGATATTATTGATGTGCTTTACTAGCACAGACACGTATGGTAATAAAGTATGTGAAAAATATTAATAGGAGTTTGGGATCTCAAAGGACAGATTCAGTCATTTTTAACAATAGAAATATGTTGCGACGTCTCAAAGGCAATGAATATTAGCATTTATGCGGACGTAGCGCGAAATCTTATTAAATTAAACACTAATTTATAAGTAGGGTTGGAAATTGTCGACGCTTATTAATTTCAAATCGACGGTATTTATCGATCGAAATAAAAAAAATTATAAAATCGATATTTATCGATTGATATTTTACAAAAAAATTAAATCCGATTTGAATCGACCAAAATATGAGTCTATATTTGTTATAATGGGCCATTAAAATTAAGGGTTGATAATATCATAAACCGCTCATCAGTTAGATTCATTCGTTCTTTTCCAAACGTGTATTTCAGTTTTGAAAAACTTCTTCCAACGTTGATCGATGTAACGGGTAATGCTAACAATTCTTCGCATAGTCTGGATAACATAGGGCAAATGTTTGCCTTCTTTCTCCAAAAATCATGAAGGATTGGTTCTTTCGATCCACACAATATTTGAGAAATCAAGTTGAATTCTTTTTCTAGTTCAGGCTTTTGTTCCACTTGTAGTAAATTGAGAAGATCAATAATGTTCACATCTTTAATTAATAATTGCTTGGTTGGATCAATGTTTTTCATGGATTGAAAGAATGTATCAGATTAAAAGCAGTCTTTGAGGCAATTAGATATTGAAAGCTGAAGTTCGTCGCAAAGTTGACCAAAAACATTCTCAGTCATGATGATAATTTTGCTTCTAGACTCAAATTTAACAGGTGCAAGAATATTCACATGAGTTTTAATCAGTTTATCTTTAGTTATTTAAAAGTTCTCTGTGATCCAATCGTAGATACTTGATATGCAGCAGGCATCCTCGGATTCCATTAATTTTGATTTGTCAAATAAAATCGCAAGACCGCCAATCAATATATTAAAAGAAAAATAGAATATGTTTATGCTTTCTTCATCTTTTCCAAACAACTCGTGTAATTTATTCCCATATTCCTCTTTTTTTATATCCTTCAAAAAGTCGATAACAGCAGGATAGTATTCCTTGGTTTGCTGCATGCAATTATACAAGCTATACCATCTGATATCTAGTACTCTTGGTATTTCTTTGGTTTTTATAAAATTATTATTTTTTAAATGGATTAGAAATAATTTTTTGGCATTCCTATTCTTTGAAAGAAGCGCCGACAATTTCATGCAAAATTTTTTTATATTCATAAAGTAAAAGTTGTAGCTTTCAGGACAGCAAGGTGAATAATGTGTGAAAAGCAAGGAATCCGAATTAAATGTGGGTTATAATTTTCAAATCTTTGAAACATTTCTTCATATAAGATGCTGAATCAGATACAATAGCAATGCAGAATTTCCAGCTAAGTTCATACATCGTCAATAACTCAGATATGTGATTGGCAACAGCAACAGAATTACATTGGAGAAGTCTTGAGGAATCAAGCATAGTTGTTTTACGTTTATTTTGTGTTACGTCGTAGAAGCTAGCCAAAGTATTGAAAATTGGTCGGTTTCTAGCATCAGGTGTTTCGTCAATTATTAAAAAAAATGGCAATCTCTTAGCATCCTCTTAATTGCACACATTCCTTCTTCAAATATGGTAGTAAGATGTTTACCAAATTTATTCCATCAGACAATGATCTTGAACTAGGACAATATTTGGACATAAATTTTCTTAAATTAGAATCTTTATTTATGATGCTGAATGGAAGACCATCAAATATGACCAATCTCACCAAATCAATTTCAATTTCGCTTGAATTAGATCGGTCGCAGTGAAAAATATTTGTTAGTGGGATTGTTTTGCATGCATTAGATTTAATGGTGGCATGTCTCTGTGAGGTAAAGTGTTCTTTTAACCTGTTTTGGTTTGGTGGTAGTATCATTTTGCAGTATTTGCACGATAACGAGTCACCAACAGCTTCCAACTCATCCCATTCCAGTAAATAAATATTTATATCTCGTCTCTTTCTACCCATAGTTTGTGATTTTATCGACCAAAATCGACTTTAATCGACTTTAAAAAATAAAAACCGGCAGGTTTCGTCAACTTTGACGGTATTTTTCGATCAAAATCGATTTTAATCGAAAATTTCCAACCCTATTTATAAGGTAAAAGTCTAATTTTTTACTATCTTTAATCGAAGGCAAAAATAACTGATTTAAAGCTTTAATTATTTTTTTACCAACTGAACAAAGAGAGCTTTAATCATTGTCCTAATTTAAATTATTAGTCATATAGTTAATGAGTTATATAAGGCATATAAAGTTTTCAGCTGCTTATATTACAAGGTCAATTAAATTAGCAGAAAATTTCCTGATTTCAAAGCAGTTGAAGAACCGTATGATTTACTTTGCCCATCTCTTAATTTTAAGATAATAAGCAGCTATTGATAAACTCCAGTAATAAAAATGATAGATCTACATGCCGCCAATTCTTTGAAATGGATATTTCAAAGTAAATTATTAATTAAAAATTTTTCACGAAAAATTGTTGTACTGTTTGCTTCGACATATAATTTTTGAGCCGACTTTCTCAATATTTGAAGTTAAATCAAATTTTTAGTTAATTTTAGACATAAACAAATCTTCATTTAATACTGAACATTAGAAAAAGCAGCTATACACCTAATTATAATAAATTAATAAATAATTGTAACCAGTGGATCCAATCCCATTAAAGATTTTTCGAGATTTAAGCAATTAGGTATTTTTTCAAAATAAATGTATTAATGTCCTAAATAATCAGTTTCTATTTTCATGTATTGATTGATAAGACTTAAAAGTGTTAATAAATTCATTACTTTAATAATTGAAAATTATTATTCATATTGTAAAAAAATTTTAAGGTGGCCCTCTAGAATATAAAAAATTTGAATGTGGCCCTCTAGAATTATAAAAATTTGAATGTGACCCTCTAGAATTATAATAAATTGAATGTGGCTCTCTAGAATTATATATATTTGAATGTGACCCTCTAGAATTAGTATAAATTCAATGTGGTACTCTAGAATTAGAAAAATTTGAATGTGACCCTCTATAATTAGAAAAATTTGAATGTGGCTCTCTAGAATTAGAAAAATTTGAATGTTGCCCTCTAGAATTAGAAAAAATTGAATGTGTCCCTTTCATCAAAAGCTCCTGCTATGTAATAAATAGTAAGATTTACTGTTGGAGGGTCGGACTTGATGTTAACACATACATCATTAAAAAAAATTTGTTTAACTAAGCAAAATTCAGTTAATCTACTGAAAATAAATTTAGTATTTAATCTGTGTAGTATACGGTAGAATGCTACATAATTCGATTGTCTAATTATTTTCAACAGTTTAACTTCTACAACACACGTAAATACTTGGATCGAAAATTATTATGAATTTGATAATTAATTTTTACAAATGCGATAATTATTTAACATAATTGTAAAAGTAAATTATTCAAACTTTAATACGATGACGATAAATGTTAAGTAATTCCTTTGCTTGACACAAAACTATTTAGTAGTAATTCAAAAAATATATATAAATATCATTATATCATCATGATATAATTTAATTCTTAAATGATTACAGAATATATAAATATTATTATTTATGATCTATATGATATAGATTATAGGAAATTTAATGATATCCGGATATATCAATAGAGATAATAATTAACTCTTGAAAATTTCATGTCTGCGCGCCTCGTGTATGCACTCAGATAAGCTAAATTGTGGTAACAAAAACATATTCTCTTAAACACAAAATTATTATTATGTGTAATATAATTAATTATACCATGAATTTATATATTATTAATAATAAAAATAGTTTAAAATGTACTTGAACATTTATGAAAAAAATTTTCAAGTTTTGATTTAAATTAAATTTCTATATTTTTATGATATATTTATCAAAAAGAACCAAATTACATTAGAGAAAGTATCAATTATTTTTATAAGGTGACAGTTTGTGGAATCATAATAACTTATTGGATAATTGTTATTACGACTTCCTTTTAAATACTATAGTCTACCAAGTGCTTATTGAATTATTAAAAATATATTTATTCAGTGTAATGAGTCATGTTGCAAGCGAAACAAATTATATTAATAATCTTCAAAAAAATTATTATATAATATTTTTAAATCAATATGTCAAAAAAACCTAGATAAGAAGAAATTACGCACGCTGAAATCGTACTTAGTGGTGATTCAAGATTCTCATTTTCTACTAGATGAGATGGCATAAAAGCATAGTAGTAGATCAGCTCTTGAGAAAGAGCTATTCTTAATGTACGATGAATGTAAAAAAATGTATTTTTGATAGGTACAATGGGTTCTAAATAATTACGAACATTTAGAATTTGTATTTTTTGATAGGTACAATGGGTTCTAAATAATTACGAACATTTAGAATTTAATGGAATTAAAAATATTCATATTTAGAATTTAATAAAATTAAAAATATTCATATTTAGAATTTAATAAATTAAAAATATTCATATTTAGAAAACCTTCGATGACTAATATACACAGCTTAGTGATCTTATTGAAAAAAAGAGTCGTTGATAATAGATAACGTACGACCATTTTCAATTAGATAACGTTTGGTTAAAGATTCATTTAATAACTTGTGTACATGCTTTATGAAATCTAATAATACTTATTTGTAATTTTTAATTAAAAAAAGCCACGAAATCTCTTTTCTCATATTAATCAAAAAAATACGATAAAAATAGACTATTTTAATGCCGAAATCCCACTAAAATGATAGTCATCTAAAATTAGTATAAAACTTAAATTTTTTTGTATACATGAGTTATATAAAATTTGAAATAATTAAAAAACTATCTATTTTTTTTCATATGAAATTCGTCATATATAATAGATAGCTGAAGATAAGAGCGCCTTATTTTCAATTATTATATATAAAATAAATTTTATATATATCATTCTATATATATGACTCATAAATTCATAGACCAATTGAATCAAATAAAAAGTATTAAATCCCCATATATTATAATTTTCTATATAAATTACTATTATAATTTTCTATATAAATTATTATAATTATTTATATAAATTATTATAAATTTTTATATAAACTATTATAACTTTTTTTATAAGTTATAATAGTTTATTATAATTTGATATTATCGTAGCCATAAAATATCTACTATTCAGCAATAATAATAGTATCATCTAAAAAAATAGTAAAATTAATTTTCGGTATATTTAAATAGTGGTTAGTTCTGTTCACGTTTTGGATATTTGAATTCAGGATCAAGGATATTGTTTGTCTACAGCAATTTCATACGCCTTTTTCAATGAGATTAAAGCAAGAGAATTCAAGGAATACACTCCTTTTGATGAACCGATAATATGCAGATGTGGCATTATTCCCTTAAGTTTTTTTTTCAAATGATTCATACTTGGTCATGTAATTAGGTGCAAATAATGGGAATGCACCATTTAAAACCTCATAGGAATGTGTAAGTGGAGTTTTCTTTAACATCAAATAGTAATTTCATAGTTTTCTGTATCAAATTAAAACACTTGGTTTTTCATTATACGGATTTATATTATTTTCCATAAGTGTTTTATTGCGTAACAAAAACTAAATAATTTTATTAATTCATATTGTCTTCAAATACATTTTTTTTTGTGTACAAGAAGAGAAATAAACTAAATTTTTGGCGATAAGGTGGTACAGTTAGTAATAAATAGAATTTAATAAACAAATTTTTTATATATTGACATTAGAAAACCCATATATGTCATATTTTACGAAACCCTTATTATACTAAAGTATCACAATAAAAAATCCTACTAATGACAATATTTTGATCGTTTCATATTTAAAGTAAGATTTACTATTAGTATATTTGTTATTCTAAAGGAATTTGTAAAGATTTTATATAAGTTATAATTTCATTTAATCCATCAAAAAGTAAATGTATAAAAATAGTTATGAATTATAAAAAAGAAAAATTTAAGTATTCTTAAAATATTACGAGCAAAAGTATATATGATTAAAGTATAGTAATCAAAATATAACTATAAGAAAGTTTGAATCGAATTAAATATAACTATTTATAATTCTCATGTAAAAATCTAATAGCTGCAATATTGAATTATTTGAATTTGAATGGAGTGGCAGTATTATACGTTGTGTGCTGAAAAAGTATAGAGGCTTTAAAATATACAAAATTGTTAATATAAAAGGAGTTCAGTCTAACTTAGAAATAAACACTATAGCTATCAATTATGACTAAATTTCTTTCAGCCCACATTTCTATTTTTTGAAGCAATTAAAAATTCGTTAAAATAAAGCCGTTCGTTAAATTTCGTTGAATGCCGAAAATATAATCAGATCTATTTTCCGTTTGAATGACCTTTAATTTTTTGTAAAAAAAAAACAAGGTGTTCCATCAGGGAATATAGTAGATATAAAAATCTTATTATATGCAGATTTGGCGAAAAATTGCATCATTTTGGAGGAAGTATGCGCACTAATTGTGGTAAAGCACGCAAATATTAGATTTCTACATTTCTAAGCCCCTTTTACCAAGAATGATGTCTCGGTGATAATGTAAATAATCTATGCCAGTAATAGTTACACTATAAAGTAAACATATTCATGCTGGATAATAAAAAAATTTCAAATTGAACGCTGAACTTAAGGCGTTTTTTTTCGGTGATTTCCACATTGAAAATTTTTACCTTCAAATCTTGGATCATATTCAAAAAAATCAATTTCAGTTGCCCGTTTACAATATTATTTATAAATTTATCATCAATTGGTGACAAAATATAATTTTATTTCGAAATCAGTTTCTTCTTGCTCCAAAGCTAATAGACGCGAAGCAAATTTTTAAGGCAAAACCCTTGTCATTCCAAAATCATTGATTATAATAGCCTCTATAGAAATTTAATAATATCAAAAGGGTTTTCTTGAATAGTCAGCCTACTTTTTTAGAATATATCGTATTCTTAAAGTCATAAATAGCTTTAAATTTTCGCTAGAAGAAGGTCTGCCAAGTCGGCTATCGATTATAATTAAATTATAATACAAGTGTTATAGCATCAATATT
>NW_027255324.1:0-21013 GCF_042242105.1 Pempheris klunzingeri | reverse complement strand
GCCTTGAGAACTACTAAACATGATGTTTAGTTGTTTGAAATGAAGTTTTCACAACTAAAAAACTGTTTATAAACAAGTGTCCATTTTAGCTTTCTCTCCTCAAACTAAGCACGTTTCTGACATTGGAGCTAGAAGTAAAAACTAACAGGCTGACAGCTGTATGTTTCAATATGGAAAGCCTTGAGAACTACTAAACATGATGTTTAGTTGTTTGAAATGAAGTTTTCACAACTAAAAAACTGTTTATAAACAAGTGTCCATTTTAGCTTTCTCTCCTCAAACTAAGCACGTTTCTGACATTGGAGCTAGAGAAGCACTAAACAGGCTGACAGCTGTATGTTTCAATATGGAAAGCCTTGAGAACTACTAAACATGATGTTTAGTTGTTTGAAATGAAGTTTTCACAACTAAAAAACTGTTTATAAACAAGTGTCCATTTTAGCTTTCTCTCCTCAAACTAAGCACGTTTCTGACATTGGAGCTAGAAGAAGCACTAACAGGCTGACAGCTGTATGTTTCAATATGGAAAGCCTTGAGAACTACTAAACATGATGTTTAGTTGTTTGAAATGAAGTTTTCACAACTAAAAAACTGTTTATAAACAAGTGTCCATTTTAGCTTTCTCTCCTCAAACTAAGCACGTTTCTGACATTGGAGCTAGATTAAAACTAACAGGCTGACAGCTGTATGTTTCAATATGGAAAGCCTTGAGAACTACTAAACATGATGTTTAGTTGTTTGAAATGAAGTTTTCACAACTAAAAAACTGTTTATAAACAAGTGTCCATTTTAGCTTTCTCTCCTCAAACTAAGCACGTTTCTGACATTGGAGCTAGAAGAAGCACTAAACAGGCTGACAGCTGTATGTTTCAATATGGAAAGCCTTGAGAACTACTAAACATGATGTTTAGTTGTTTGAAATGAAGTTTTCACAACTAAAAAACTGTTTATAAACAAATGTCCATTTTAGCTTTCTCTCCTCAAACTAAGCACGTTTCTGACATTGGAGCTATATTAAAACTAACAGGCTGACAGCTGTATGTTTCAATATGGAAAGCCTTGAGAACTACTAAACATGATGTTTAGTTGTTTGAAATGAAGTTTTCACAACTAAAAAACTGTTTATAAACAAGTGTCCATTTTAGCTTTCTCTCCTCAAACTAAGCACGTTTCTGACATTGGAGCTAGAAGAAGCACTAAACAGGCTGACAGCTGTATGTTTCAATATGGAAAGCCTTGAGAACTACTAAACATGATGTTTAGTTGTTTGAAATGAAGTTTTTCACAACTAAAAAACTGTTTATAAACAAGTGTCCATTTTAGCTTTCTCTCCTCAAACTAAGCACGTTTCTGACATTGGAGCTAGAAGAAGCACTAAACAGGCTGACAGCTGTATGTTTCAATATGGAAAGCCTTGAGAACTACTAAACATGATGTTTAGTTGTTTGAAATGAAGTTTTCACAACTAAAAAACTGTTTATAAACAATTGTCCATTTTAGCTTTCTCTCCTCAAACTAAGCACGTTTCTGACATTGGAGCTATATTAAAACTAACAGGCTGACAGCTGTATGTTTCAACATGGAAAGCCTTGAGAACTACTAAACATGATGTTTAGTTGTTTGAAATGAAGTTTTCACAACTAAAAAACTGTTTATAAACAAGTGTCCATTTTAGCTTTCTCTCCTCAAACTAAGCACGTTTCTGACATTGGAGCTATAGTAAAAACTAACAGGCTGACAGCTGTATGTTTCAATATGGAAAGCCTTGAGAACTACTAAACATGATGTTTAGTTGTTTGAAATGAAGTTTTCACAACTAAAAAACTGTTTTATAAACAAGTGTCCATTTTAGCTTTCTCTCCTCAAACTAAGCACGTTTCTGACATTGGAGCTAGTAAACACTAACAGGCTGACAGCTGTATGTTTCAATATGGAAAGCCTTGAGAACTACTAAACATGATGTTTAGTTGTTTGAAATGAAGTTTTCACAACTAAAAAACTGTTTATAAACAAGTGTCCATTTTAGCTTTCTCTCCTCAAACTAAGCACGTTTCTGACATTGGAGCTATATTAAAACTAACAGGCTGACAGCTGTATGTTTCAATATGGAAAGCCTTGAGAACTACTAAACATGATGTTTAGTTGTTTGAAATGAAGTTTTCACAACTAAAAAACTGTTTATAAACAAGTGTCCATTTTAGCTTTCTCTCCTCAAACTAAGCACGTTTCTGACATTGGAGCTAGAAGAAGCACTAAACAGGCTGACAGCTGTATGTTTCAATATGGAAAGCCTTGAGAACTACTAAACATGATGTTTAGTTGTTTGAAATGAAGTTTTCACAACTAAAAAAACTGTTTATAAACAAGTGTCCATTTTAGCTTTCTCTCCTCAAACTAAGCACGTTTCTGACATTGGAGCTATATTAAAACTAACAGGCTGACAGCTGTATGTTTCAATATGGAAAGCCTTGAGAACTACTAAACATGATGTTTAGTTGTTTGAAATGAAGTTTTCACAACTAAAAAACTGTTTATAAACAAGTGTCCATTTTAGCTTTCTCTCCTCAAACTAAGCACGTTTCTGACATTGGAGCTAGAAGAAGCACTAAACAGGCTGACAGCTGTATGTTTCAATATGGAAAGCCTTGAGAACTACTAAACATGATGTTTAGTTGTTTGAAATGAAGTTTTCACAACTAAAAAACTGTTTATAAACAAGTGTCCATTTTAGCTTTCTCTCCTCAAACTAAGCACGTTTCTGACATTGGAGCTAGAAGAAGCACTAAACAGGCTGACAGCTGTATGTTTCAATATGGAAAGCCTTGAGAACTACTAAACATGATGTTTAGTTGTTTGAAATGAAGTTTTCACAACTAAAAAGCTGTTTATAAACAAATGTCCATTTTAGCTTTCTCTCCTCAAACTAAGCACGTTTCTGACATTGGAGCTATATTAAAACTCTCAGGCTGACAGCTGTATGTTTCAATATGGAAAGCCTTGAGAACTACTAAACATGATGTTTAGTTGTTTGAAATGAAGTTTTCACAACTAAAAAACTGTTTATAAACAAGTGTCCATTTTAGCTTTCTCTCCTCAAACTAAGCACGTTTCTGACATTGGAGCTAGAAGAAGCACTAAACAGGCTGACAGCTGTATGTTTCAATATGGAAAGCCTTGAGAACTACTAAACATGATGTTTAGTTGTTTGAAATGAAGTTTTCACAACTAAAAAACTGTTTATAAACAAATGTCCATTTTAGCTTTCTCTCCTCAAACTAAGCACGTTTCTGACATTGGAGCTATATTAAAACTAACAGGCTGACAGCTGTATGTTTCAATATGGAAAGCCTTGAGAACTACTAAACATGATGTTTAGTTGTTTTGAAATGAAGTTTTCACAACTAAAAAACTGTTTATAAACAAGTGTCCATTTTAGCTTTCTCTCCTCAAACTAAGCACGTTTCTGACATTGGAGCTATAAGAAACACTAACAGGCTGACAGCTGTATGTTTCAATATGGAAAGCCTTGAGAACTACTAAACATGATGTTTAGTTGTTTGAAATGAAGTTTTCACAACTAAAAAACTGTTTATAAACAAGTGTCCATTTTAGCTTTCTCTCCTCAAACTAAGCACGTTTCTGACATTGGAGCTAGAAGAAGCACTAAACAGGCTGACAGCTGTATGTTTCAATATGGAAAGCCTTGAGAACTACTAAACATGATGTTTAGTTGTTTGAAATGAAGTTTTCACAACTAAAAAACTGTTTATAAACAAGTGTCCATTTTAGCTTTCTCTCCTCAAACTAAGCACGTTTCTGACATTGGAGCTAGAAGAAGCACTAAACAGGCTGACAGCTGTATGTTTCAATATGGAAAGCCTTGAGAACTACTAAACATGATGTTTAGTTGTTTGAAATGAAGTTTTCACAACTAAAAAAGCTGTTTATAAACAAATGTCCATTTTAGCTTTCTCTCCTCAAACTAAGCACGTTTCTGACATTGGAGCTATATTAAAACTAACAGGCTGACAGCTGTATGTTTCAATATGGAAAGCCTTGAGAACTACTAAACATGATGTTTAGTTGTTTGAAATGAAGTTTTCACAACTAAAAAACTGTTTATAAACAAGTGTCCATTTTAGCTTTCTCTCCTCAAACTAAGCACGTTTCTGACATTGGAGCTAGAAGAAGCACTAAACAGGCTGACAGCTGTATGTTTCAATATGGAAAGCCTTGAGAACTACTAAACATGATGTTTAGTTGTTTGAAATGAAGTTTTCACAACTAAAAAACTGTTTATAAACAAGTGTCCATTTTAGCTTTCTCTCCTCAAACTAAGCACGTTTCTGACATTGGAGCTATATTAAAACTAACAGGCTGACAGCTGTATGTTTCAATATGGAAAGCCTTGAGAACTACTAAACATGATGTTTAGTTGTTTGAAATGAAGTTTTCACAACTAAAAAACTGTTTATAAACAAGTGTCCATTTTAGCTTTCTCTCCTCAAACTAAGCACGTTTCTGACATTGGAGCTAGAAGAAGCACTAAACAGGCTGACAGCTGTATGTTTCAATATGGAAAGCCTTGAGAACTACTAAACATGATGTTTAGTTGTTTGAAATGAAGTTTTCACAACTAAAAAACTGTTTATAAACAAGTGTCCATTTTAGCTTTCTCTCCTCAAACTAAGCACGTTTCTGACATTGGAGCTATATTAAAACTAACAGGCTGACAGCTGTATGTTTCAATATGGAAAGCCTTGAGAACTACTAAACATGATGTTTAGTTGTTTGAAATGAAGTTTTCACAACTAAAAAACTGTTTATAAACAAGTGTCCATTTTAGCTTTCTCTCCTCAAACTAAGCACGTTTCTGACATTGGAGCTAGAAGAAGCACTAAACAGGCTGACAGCTGTATGTTTCAATATGGAAAGCCTTGAGAACTACTAAACATGATGTTTAGTTGTTTGAAATGAAGTTTTCACAACTAAAAAACTGTTTATAAACAAGTGTCCATTTTAGCTTTCTCTCCTCAAACTAAGCACGTTTCTGACATTGGAGCTAGAAGAAGCACTAAACAGGCTGACAGCTGTATGTTTCAATATGGAAAGCCTTGAGAACTACTAAACATGATGTTTAGTTGTTTGAAATGAAGTTTTCACAACTAAAAAACTGTTTATAAACAAGTGTCCATTTTAGCTTTCTCTCCTCAAACTAAGCACGTTTTCTGACATTGGAGCTAGAAGAAGCACTAAACAGGCTGACAGCTGTATGTTTCAATATGGAAAGCCTTGAGAACTACTAAACATGATGTTTAGTTGTTTGAAATGAAGTTTTCACAACTAAAAAGCTGTTTATAAACAAGTGTCCATTTTAGCTTTCTCTCCTCAAACTAAGCACGTTTCTGACATTGGAGCTATATTAAAAACTAAACAGGCTGACAGCTGTATGTTTCAATATGGAAAGCCTTGAGAACTACTAAACATGATGTTTAGTTGTTTGAAATGAAGTTTTCACAACTAAAAAACTGTTTATAAACAAGTGTCCATTTTAGCTTTCTCTCCTCAAACTAAGCACGTTTCTGACATTGGAGCTAGAAGAAGCACTAAACAGGCTGACAGCTGTATGTTTCAATATGGAAAGCCTTGAGAACTACTAAACATGATGTTTAGTTGTTTGAAATGAAGTTTTCACAACTAAAAAACTGTTTATAAACAAATGTCCATTTTAGCTTTCTCTCCTCAAACTAAGCACGTTTCTGACATTGGAGCTATATTAAAACTAACAGGCTGACAGCTGTATGTTTCAACATGGAAAGCCTTGAGAACTACTAAACATGATGTTTAGTTGTTTGAAATGAAGTTTTCACAACTAAAAAACTGTTTATAAACAAGTGTCCATTTTAGCTTTCTCTCCTCAAACTAAGCACGTTTCTGACATTGGAGCTATATTAAAACTAACAGGCTGACAGCTGTATGTTTCAATATGGAAAGCCTTGAGAACTACTAAACATGATGTTTAGTTGTTTGAAATGAAGTTTTCACAACTAAAAAAACTGTTTATAAACAAGTGTCCATTTTAGCTTTCTCTCCTCAAACTAAGCACGTTTCTGACATTGGAGCTATATTAAAACTAACAGGCTGACAGCTGTATGTTTCAATATGGAAAGCCTTGAGAACTACTAAACATGATGTTTAGTTGTTTGAAATGAAGTTTTCACAACTAAAAAACTGTTTATAAACAAGTGTCCATTTTAGCTTTCTCTCCTCAAACTAAGCACGTTTCTGACATTGGAGCTAAAGAAGCACTAACAGGCTGACAGCTGTATGTTTCAATATGGAAAGCCTTGAGAACTACTAAACATGATGTTTAGTTGTTTGAAATGAAGTTTTCACAACTAAAAAACTGTTTATAAACAAGTGTCCATTTTAGCTTTCTCTCCTCAAACTAAGCACGTTTCTGACATTGGAGCTAGAAGAAGCACTAAACAGGCTGACAGCTGTATGTTTCAATATGGAAAGCCTTGAGAACTACTAAACATGATGTTTAGTTGTTTGAAATGAAGTTTTCACAACTAAAAAACTGTTTATAAACAAGTGTCCATTTTAGCTTTCTCTCCTCAAACTAAGCACGTTTCTGACATTGGAGCTAGAAGAAGCACTAAACAGGCTGACAGCTGTATGTTTCAATATGGAAAGCCTTGAGAACTACTAAACATGATGTTTAGTTGTTTGAAATGAAGTTTTCACAACTAAAAAGCTGTTTATAAACAAGTGTCCATTTTAGCTTTCTCTCCTCAAACTAAGCACGTTTCTGACATTGGAGCTAGAAGAAGCACTAAACAGGCTGACAGCTGTATGTTTCAATATGGAAAGCCTTGAGAACTACTAAACATGATGTTTAGTTGTTTGAAATGAAGTTTTCACAACTAAAAAACTGTTTATAAACAAGTGTCCATTTTAGCTTTCTCTCCTCAAACTAAGCACGTTTCTGACATTGGAGCTAGAAGAAGCACTAAACAGGCTGACAGCTGTATGTTTCAATATGGAAAGCCTTGAGAACTACTAAACATGATGTTTAGTTGTTTGAAATGAAGTTTTCACAACTAAAAACTGTTTATAAACAAATGTCCATTTTAGCTTTCTCTCCTCAAACTAAGCACGTTTCTGACATTGGAGCTATATTAAAACTAACAGGCTGACAGCTGTATGTTTCAACATGGAAAGCCTTGAGAACTACTAAACATGATGTTTAGTTGTTTGAAATGAAGTTTTCACAACTAAAAAACTGTTTATAAACAAGTGTCCATTTTAGCTTTCTCTCCTCAAACTAAGCACGTTTCTGACATTGGAGCTATATTAAAACTAACAGGCTGACAGCTGTATGTTTCAATATGGAAAGCCTTGAGAACTACTAAACATGATGTTTAGTTGTTTGAAATGAAGTTTTCACAACTAAAAAACTGTTTATAAACAAGTGTCCATTTTAGCTTTCTCTCCTCAAACTAAGCACGTTTCTGACATTGGAGCTAGAAGAAGCACTAAACAGGCTGACAGCTGTATGTTTCAATATGGAAAGCCTTGAGAACTACTAAACATGATGTTTAGTTGTTTGAAATGAAGTTTTCACAACTAAAAAACTGTTTATAAACAAGTGTCCATTTTAGCTTTCTCTCCTCAAACTAAGCACGTTTCTGACATTGGAGCTATATTAAAACTAACAGGCTGACAGCTGTATGTTTCAATATGGAAAGCCTTGAGAACTACTAAACATGATGTTTAGTTGTTTGAAATGAAGTTTTCACAACTAAAAAACTGTTTATAAACAAGTGTCCATTTTAGCTTTCTCTCCTCAAACTAAGCACGTTTCTGACATTGGAGCTAGAAGAAGCACTAAACAGGCTGACAGCTGTATGTTTCAACATGGAAAGCCTTGAGAACTACTAAACATGATGTTTAGTTGTTTGAAATGAAGTTTTCACAACTAAAAAACTGTTTATAAACAAGTGTCCATTTTAGCTTTCTCTCCTCAAACTAAGCACGTTTCTGACATTGGAGCTATTTAAAACTAACAGGCTGACAGCTGTATGTTTCAACATGGAAAGCCTTGAGAACTACTAAACATGATGTTTAGTTGTTTGAAATGAAGTTTTCACAACTAAAAAACTGTTTATAAACAAGTGTCCATTTTAGCTTTCTCTCCTCAAACTAAGCACGTTTCTGACATTGGAGCTATATTAAAACTAACAGGCTGACAGCTGTATGTTTCAATATGGAAAGCCTTGAGAACTACTAAACATGATGTTTAGTTGTTTGAAATGAAGTTTTCACAACTAAAAAACTGTTTATAAACAAGTGTCCATTTTAGCTTTCTCTCCTCAAACTAAGCACGTTTCTGACATTGGAGCTAGAAGAAGCACTAAACAGGCTGACAGCTGTATGTTTCAATATGGAAAGCCTTGAGAACTACTAAACATGATGTTTAGTTGTTTGAAATGAAGTTTTCACAACTAAAAAACTGTTTATAAACAAGTGTCCATTTTAGCTTTCTCTCCTCAAACTAAGCACGTTTCTGACATTGGAGCTATATTAAAACTAACAGGCTGACAGCTGTATGTTTCAATATGGAAAGCCTTGAGAACTACTAAACATGATGTTTAGTTGTTTGAAATGAAGTTTTCACAACTAAAAAACTGTTTATAAACAAGTGTCCATTTTAGCTTTCTCTCCTCAAACTAAGCACGTTTCTGACATTGGAGCTAGAAGAAGCACTAAACAGGCTGACAGCTGTATGTTTCAACATGGAAAGCCTTGAGAACTACTAAACATGATGTTTAGTTGTTTGAAATGAGTTTTCACAACTAAAAAAACTGTTTATAAACAAGTGTCCATTTTAGCTTTCTCTCCTCAAACTAAGCACGTTTCTGACATTGGAGCTATATTAAAACTAACAGGCTGACAGCTGTATGTTTCAATATGGAAAGCCTTGAGAACTACTAAACATGATGTTTAGTTGTTTGAAATGAAGTTTTCACAACTAAAAAACTGTTTATAAACAAGTGTCCATTTTAGCTTTCTCTCCTCAAACTAAGCACGTTTCTGACATTGGAGCTATATTAAAACTAACAGGCTGACAGCTGTATGTTTCAATATGGAAAGCCTTGAGAACTACTAAACATGATGTTTAGTTGTTTGAAATGAAGTTTTCACAACTAAAAACTGTTTATAAACAAGTGTCCATTTTAGCTTTCTCTCCTCAAACTAAGCACGTTTCTGACATTGGAGCTAGAAGAAGCACTAAACAGGCTGACAGCTGTATGTTTCAATATGGAAAGCCTTGAGAACTACTAAACATGATGTTTAGTTGTTTGAAATGAAGTTTTCACAACTAAAAAACTGTTTATAAACAAGTGTCCATTTTAGCTTTCTCTCCTCAAACTAAGCACGTTTCTGACATTGGAGCTAGAAGAAGCACTAAACAGGCTGACAGCTGTATGTTTCAATATGGAAAGCCTTGAGAACTACTAAACATGATGTTTAGTTGTTTGAAATGAAGTTTTCACAACTAAAAAAACTGTTTATAAACAAGTGTCCATTTTAGCTTTCTCTCCTCAAACTAAGCACGTTTCTGACATTGGAGCTAGAAGAAGCACTAAACAGGCTGACAGCTGTATGTTTCAATATGGAAAGCCTTGAGAACTACTAAACATGATGTTTAGTTGTTTGAAATGAAGTTTTCACAACTAAAAAGCTGTTTATAAACAAGTGTCCATTTAGCTTTCTCTCCTCAAACTAAGCACGTTTCTGACATTGGAGCTAGAAGAAGCACTAAACAGGCTGACAGCTGTATGTTTCAATATGGAAAGCCTTGAGAACTACTAAACATGATGTTTAGTTGTTTGAAATGAAGTTTTCACAACTAAAAAACTGTTTATAAACAAGTGTCCATTTTAGCTTTCTCTCCTCAAACTAAGCACGTTTCTGACATTGGAGCTAGAAGAAGCACTAAACAGGCTGACAGCTGTATGTTTCAATATGGAAAGCCTTGAGAACTACTAAACATGATGTTTAGTTGTTTGAAATGAAGTTTTCACAACTAAAAAACTGTTTATAAACAAATGTCCATTTTAGCTTTCTCTCCTCAAACTAAGCACGTTTCTGACATTGGAGCTATATTAAAACTAACAGGCTGACAGCTGTATGTTTCAACATGGAAAGCCTTGAGAACTACTAAACATGATGTTTAGTTGTTTGAAATGAAGTTTTCACAACTAAAAAACTGTTTATAAACAAGTGTCCATTTTAGCTTTCTCTCCTCAAACTAAGCACGTTTCTGACATTGGAGCTATATTAAAACTAACAGGCTGACAGCTGTATGTTTCAATATGGAAAGCCTTGAGAACTACTAAACATGATGTTTAGTTGTTTGAAATGAAGTTTTCACAACTAAAAAACTGTTTATAAACAAGTGTCCATTTTAGCTTTCTCTCCTCAAACTAAGCACGTTTCTGACATTGGAGCTAGAAGAAGCACTAAACAGGCTGACAGCTGTATGTTTCAATATGGAAAGCCTTGAGAACTACTAAACATGATGTTTAGTTGTTTGAAATGAAGTTTTCACAACTAAAAAACTGTTTATAAACAAGTGTCCATTTTAGCTTTCTCTCCTCAAACTAAGCACGTTTCTGACATTGGAGCTATATTAAAACTAACAGGCTGACAGCTGTATGTTTCAATATGGAAAGCCTTGAGAACTACTAAACATGATGTTTAGTTGTTTGAAATGAAGTTTTCACAACTAAAAAACTGTTTATAAACAAGTGTCCATTTTAGCTTTCTCTCCTCAAACTAAGCACGTTTCTGACATTGGAGCTAGAAGAAGCACTAAACAGGCTGACAGCTGTATGTTTCAATATGGAAAGCCTTGAGAACTACTAAACATGATGTTTAGTTGTTTGAAATGAAGTTTTCACAACTAAAAAACTGTTTATAAACAAGTGTCCATTTTAGCTTTCTCTCCTCAAACTAAGCACGTTTCTGACATTGGAGCTAGAAGAAGCACTAAACAGGCTGACAGCTGTATGTTTCAATATGGAAAGCCTTGAGAACTACTAAACATGATGTTTAGTTGTTTGAAATGAAGTTTTCACAACTAAAAAACTGTTTATAAACAAGTGTCCATTTTAGCTTTCTCTCCTCAAACTAAGCACGTTTCTGACATTGGAGCTAGAAGAAGCACTAAACAGGCTGACAGCTGTATGTTTCAATATGGAAAGCCTTGAGAACTACTAAACATGATGTTTAGTTGTTTGAAATGAAGTTTTCACAACTAAAAAACTGTTTATAAACAAGTGTCCATTTTAGCTTTCTCTCCTCAAACTAAGCACGTTTCTGACATTGGAGCTAGAAGAAGCACTAAACAGGCTGACAGCTGTATGTTTCAATATGGAAAGCCTTGAGAACTACTAAACATGATGTTTAGTTGTTTGAAATGAAGTTTTCACAACTAAAAAACTGTTTATAAACAAATGTCCATTTTAGCTTTCTCTCCTCAAACTAAGCACGTTTCTGACATTGGAGCTATATTAAAACTAACAGGCTGACAGCTGTATGTTTCAACATGGAAAGCCTTGAGAACTACTAAACATGATGTTTAGTTGTTTGAAATGAAGTTTTCACAACTAAAAAACTGTTTATAAACAAGTGTCCATTTTAGCTTTCTCTCCTCAAACTAAGCACGTTTCTGACATTGGAGCTATATTAAAACTAACAGGCTGACAGCTGTATGTTTCAATATGGAAAGCCTTGAGAACTACTAAACATGATGTTTAGTTGTTTGAAATGAAGTTTTCACAACTAAAAAACTGTTTATAAACAAGTGTCCATTTTAGCTTTCTCTCCTCAAACTAAGCACGTTTCTGACATTGGAGCTAGAAGAAGCACTAAACAGGCTGACAGCTGTATGTTTCAATATGGAAAGCCTTGAGAACTACTAAACATGATGTTTAGTTGTTTGAAATGAAGTTTTCACAACTAAAAAACTGTTTATAAACAAGTGTCCATTTTAGCTTTCTCTCCTCAAACTAAGCACGTTTCTGACATTGGAGCTATATTAAAACTAACAGGCTGACAGCTGTATGTTTCAATATGGAAAGCCTTGAGAACTACTAAACATGATGTTTAGTTGTTTGAAATGAAGTTTTCACAACTAAAAAACTGTTTATAAACAAGTGTCCATTTTAGCTTTCTCTCCTCAAACTAAGCACGTTTCTGACATTGGAGCTAGAAGAAGCACTAAACAGGCTGACAGCTGTATGTTTCAATATGGAAAGCCTTGAGAACTACTAAACATGATGTTTAGTTGTTTGAAATGAAGTTTTCACAACTAAAAAACTGTTTATAAACAAGTGTCCATTTTAGCTTTCTCTCCTCAAACTAAGCACGTTTCTGACATTGGAGCTAGAAGAAGCACTAAACAGGCTGACAGCTGTATGTTTCAATATGGAAAGCCTTGAGAACTACTAAACATGATGTTTAGTTGTTTGAAATGAAGTTTTCACAACTAAAAAACTGTTTATAAACAAATGTCCATTTTAGCTTTCTCTCCTCAAACTAAGCACGTTTCTGACATTGGAGCTATATTAAAACTAACAGGCTGACAGCTGTATGTTTCAACATGGAAAGCCTTGAGAACTACTAAACATGATGTTTAGTTGTTTGAAATGAAGTTTTCACAACTAAAAAACTGTTTATAAACAAGTGTCCATTTTAGCTTTCTCTCCTCAAACTAAGCACGTTTCTGACATTGGAGCTATATTAAAACTAACAGGCTGACAGCTGTATGTTTCAATATGGAAAGCCTTGAGAACTACTAAACATGATGTTTAGTTGTTTGAAATGAAGTTTTCACAACTAAAAAACTGTTTATAAACAAGTGTCCATTTTAGCTTTCTCTCCTCAAACTAAGCACGTTTCTGACATTGGAGCTATATTAAAACTAACAGGCTGACAGCTGTATGTTTCAATATGGAAAGCCTTGAGAACTACTAAACATGATGTTTAGTTGTTTGAAATGAAGTTTTCACAACTAAAAAACTGTTTATAAACAAGTGTCCATTTTAGCTTTCTCTCCTCAAACTAAGCACGTTTCTGACATTGGAGCTAGAAGAAGCACTAAACAGGCTGACAGCTGTATGTTTCAATATGGAAAGCCTTGAGAACTACTAAACATGATGTTTAGTTGTTTGAAATGAAGTTTTCACAACTAAAAAACTGTTTATAAACAAGTGTCCATTTTAGCTTTCTCTCCTCAAACTAAGCACGTTTCTGACATTGGAGCTAGAAGAAGCACTAAACAGGCTGACAGCTGTATGTTTCAATATGGAAAGCCTTGAGAACTACTAAACATGATGTTTAGTTGTTTGAAATGAAGTTTTCACAACTAAAAAACTGTTTATAAACAAGTGTCCATTTTAGCTTTCTCTCCTCAAACTAAGCACGTTTCTGACATTGGAGCTAGAAGAAGCACTAAACAGGCTGACAGCTGTATGTTTCAATATGGAAAGCCTTGAGAACTACTAAACATGATGTTTAGTTGTTTGAAATGAAGTTTTCACAACTAAAAAGCTGTTTATAAACAAGTGTCCATTTTAGCTTTCTCTCCTCAAACTAAGCACGTTTCTGACATTGGAGCTAGAAGAAGCACTAAACAGGCTGACAGCTGTATGTTTCAATATGGAAAGCCTTGAGAACTACTAAACATGATGTTTAGTTGTTTGAAATGAAGTTTTCACAACTAAAAAACTGTTTATAAACAAGTGTCCATTTTAGCTTTCTCTCCTCAAACTAAGCACGTTTCTGACATTGGAGCTAGAAGAAGCACTAAACAGGCTGACAGCTGTATGTTTCAATATGGAAAGCCTTGAGAACTACTAAACATGATGTTTAGTTGTTTGAAATGAAGTTTTCACAACTAAAAAACTGTTTATAAACAAATGTCCATTTTAGCTTTCTCTCCTCAAACTAAGCACGTTTCTGACATTGGAGCTATATTAAAACTAACAGGCTGACAGCTGTATGTTTCAACATGGAAAGCCTTGAGAACTACTAAACATGATGTTTAGTTGTTTGAAATGAAGTTTTCACAACTAAAAAACTGTTTATAAACAAATGTCCATTTTAGCTTTCTCTCCTCAAACTAAGCACGTTTCTGACATTGGAGCTATATTAAAACTAACAGGCTGACAGCTGTATGTTTCAATATGGAAAGCCTTGAGAACTACTAAACATGATGTTTAGTTGTTTGAAATGAAGTTTTCACAACTAAAAAACTGTTTATAAACAAGTGTCCATTTTAGCTTTCTCTCCTCAAACTAAGCACGTTTCTGACATTGGAGCTAGAAGAAGCACTAAACAGGCTGACAGCTGTATGTTTCAATATGGAAAGCCTTGAGAACTACTAAACATGATGTTTAGTTGTTTGAAATGAAGTTTTCACAACTAAAAAACTGTTTATAAACAAGTGTCCATTTTAGCTTTCTCTCCTCAAACTAAGCACGTTTCTGACATTGGAGCTATATTAAAACTAACAGGCTGACAGCTGTATGTTTCAATATGGAAAGCCTTGAGAACTACTAAACATGATGTTTAGTTGTTTGAAATGAAGTTTTCACAACTAAAAAACTGTTTATAAACAAGTGTCCATTTTAGCTTTCTCTCCTCAAACTAAGCACGTTTCTGACATTGGAGCTAGAAGAAGCACTAAACAGGCTGACAGCTGTATGTTTCAATATGGAAAGCCTTGAGAACTACTAAACATGATGTTTAGTTGTTTGAAATGAAGTTTTCACAACTAAAAAACTGTTTATAAACAAGTGTCCATTTTAGCTTTCTCTCCTCAAACTAAGCACGTTTCTGACATTGGAGCTAGAAGAAGCACTAAACAGGCTGACAGCTGTATGTTTCAATATGGAAAGCCTTGAGAACTACTAAACATGATGTTTAGTTGTTTGAAATGAAGTTTTCACAACTAAAAAGCTGTTTATAAACAAATGTCCATTTTAGCTTTCTCTCCTCAAACTAAGCACGTTTCTGACATTGGAGCTATATTAAAACTAACAGGCTGACAGCTGTATGTTTCAATATGGAAAGCCTTGAGAACTACTAAACATGATGTTTAGTTGTTTGAAATGAAGTTTTCACAACTAAAAAACTGTTTATAAACAAGTGTCCATTTTAGCTTTCTCTCCTCAAACTAAGCACGTTTCTGACATTGGAGCTAGAAGAAGCACTAAACAGGCTGACAGCTGTATGTTTCAATATGGAAAGCCTTGAGAACTACTAAACATGATGTTTAGTTGTTTGAAATGAAGTTTTCACAACTAAAAAACTGTTTATAAACAAGTGTCCATTTTAGCTTTCTCTCCTCAAACTAAGCACGTTTCTGACATTGGAGCTAGAAGAAGCACTAAACAGGCTGACAGCTGTATGTTTCAATATGGAAAGCCTTGAGAACTACTAAACATGATGTTTAGTTGTTTGAAATGAAGTTTTCACAACTAAAAAACTGTTTATAAACAAGTGTCCATTTTAGCTTTCTCTCCTCAAACTAAGCACGTTTCTGACATTGGAGCTAGAAGAAGCACTAAACAGGCTGACAGCTGTATGTTTCAATATGGAAAGCCTTGAGAACTACTAAACATGATGTTTAGTTGTTTGAAATGAAGTTTTCACAACTAAAAAGCTGTTTATAAACAAGTGTCCATTTTAGCTTTCTCTCCTCAAACTAAGCACGTTTCTGACATTGGAGCTAGAAGAAGCACTAAACAGGCTGACAGCTGTATGTTTCAATATGGAAAGCCTTGAGAACTACTAAACATGATGTTTAGTTGTTTGAAATGAAGTTTTCACAACTAAAAAACTGTTTATAAACAAGTGTCCATTTTAGCTTTCTCTCCTCAAACTAAGCACGTTTCTGACATTGGAGCTAGAAGAAGCACTAAACAGGCTGACAGCTGTATGTTTCAATATGGAAAGCCTTGAGAACTACTAAACATGATGTTTAGTTGTTTGAAATGAAGTTTTCACAACTAAAAAACTGTTTATAAACAAATGTCCATTTTAGCTTTCTCTCCTCAAACTAAGCACGTTTCTGACATTGGAGCTAGAAGAAGCACTAAACAGGCTGACAGCTGTATGTTTCAATATGGAAAGCCTTGAGAACTACTAAACATGATGTTTAGTTGTTTGAAATGAAGTTTTCACAACTAAAAAACTGTTTATAAACAAGTGTCCATTTTAGCTTTCTCTCCTCAAACTAAGCACGTTTCTGACATTGGAGCTATATTAAAACTAACAGGCTGACAGCTGTATGTTTCAATATGGAAAGCCTTGAGAACTACTAAACATGATGTTTAGTTGTTTGAAATGAAGTTTTCACAACTAAAAAACTGTTTATAAACAAGTGTCCATTTTAGCTTTCTCTCCTCAAACTAAGCACGTTTCTGACATTGGAGCTAGAAGAAGCACTAAACAGGCTGACAGCTGTATGTTTCAATATGGAAAGCCTTGAGAACTACTAAACATGATGTTTAGTTGTTTGAAATGAAGTTTTCACAACTAAAAAACTGTTTATAAACAAGTGTCCATTTTAGCTTTCTCTCCTCAAACTAAGCACGTTTCTGACATTGGAGCTAGAAGAAGCACTAAACAGGCTGACAGCTGTATGTTTCAATATGGAAAGCCTTGAGAACTACTAAACATGATGTTTAGTTGTTTGAAATGAAGTTTTCACAACTAAAAAGCTGTTTATAAACAAGTGTCCATTTTAGCTTTCTCTCCTCAAACTAAGCACGTTTCTGACATTGGAGCTAGAAGAAGCACTAAACAGGCTGACAGCTGTATGTTTCAATATGGAAAGCCTTGAGAACTACTAAACATGATGTTTAGTTGTTTGAAATGAAGTTTTCACAACTAAAAAACTGTTTATAAACAAGTGTCCATTTTAGCTTTCTCTCCTCAAACTAAGCACGTTTCTGACATTGGAGCTATATTAAAACTAACAGGCTGACAGCTGTATGTTTCAATATGGAAAGCCTTGAGAACTACTAAACATGATGTTTAGTTGTTTGAAATGAAGTTTTCACAACTAAAAAACTGTTTATAAACAAGTGTCCATTTTAGCTTTCTCTCCTCAAACTAAGCACGTTTCTGACATTGGAGCTAGAAGAAGCACTAAACAGGCTGACAGCTGTATGTTTCAATATGGAAAGCCTTGAGAACTACTAAACATGATGTTTAGTTGTTTGAAATGAAGTTTTCACAACTAAAAAACTGTTTATAAACAAGTGTCCATTTTAGCTTTCTCTCCTCAAACTAAGCACGTTTCTGACATTGGAGCTAGAAGAAGCACTAAACAGGCTGACAGCTGTATGTTTCAATATGGAAAGCCTTGAGAACTACTAAACATGATGTTTAGTTGTTTGAAATGAAGTTTTCACAACTAAAAAAGCTGTTTATAAACAAGTGTCCATTTTAGCTTTCTCTCCTCAAACTAAGCACGTTTCTGACATTGGAGCTAGAAGAAGCACTAAACAGGCTGACAGCTGTATGTTTCAATATGGAAAGCCTTGAGAACTACTAAACATGATGTTTAGTTGTTTGAAATGAAGTTTTCACAACTAAAAAACTGTTTATAAACAAGTGTCCATTTTAGCTTTCTCTCCTCAAACTAAGCACGTTTCTGACATTGGAGCTAGAAGAAGCACTAAACAGGCTGACAGCTGTATGTTTCAATATGGAAAGCCTTGAGAACTACTAAACATGATGTTTAGTTGTTTGAAATGAAGTTTTCACAACTAAAAAACTGTTTATAAACAAATGTCCATTTTAGCTTTCTCTCCTCAAACTAAGCACGTTTCTGACATTGGAGCTAGAAGAAGCACTAAACAGGCTGACAGCTGTATGTTTCAATATGGAAAGCCTTGAGAACTACTAAACATGATGTTTAGTTGTTTGAAATGAAGTTTTCACAACTAAAAAACTGTTTATAAACAAGTGTCCATTTTAGCTTTCTCTCCTCAAACTAAGCACGTTTCTGACATTGGAGCTAGAAGAAGCACTAAACAGGCTGACAGCTGTATGTTTCAATATGGAAAGCCTTGAGAACTACTAAACATGATGTTTAGTTGTTTGAAATGAAGTTTTCACAACTAAAAAACTGTTTATAAACAAGTGTCCATTTTAGCTTTCTCTCCTCAAACTAAGCACGTTTCTGACATTGGAGCTAGAAGAAGCACTAAACAGGCTGACAGCTGTATGTTTCAATATGGAAAGCCTTGAGAACTACTAAACATGATGTTTAGTTGTTTGAAATGAAGTTTTCACAACTAAAAAGCTGTTTATAAACAAGTGTCCATTTTAGCTTTCTCTCCTCAAACTAAGCACGTTTCTGACATTGGAGCTAGAAGAAGCACTAAACAGGCTGACAGCTGTATGTTTCAATATGGAAAGCCTTGAGAACTACTAAACATGATGTTTAGTTGTTTGAAATGAAGTTTTCACAACTAAAAAACTGTTTATAAACAAGTGTCCATTTTAGCTTTCTCTCCTCAAACTAAGCACGTTTCTGACATTGGAGCTAGAAGAAGCACTAAACAGGCTGACAGCTGTATGTTTCAATATGGAAAGCCTTGAGAACTACTAAACATGATGTTTAGTTGTTTGAAATGAAGTTTTCACAACTAAAAAACTGTTTATAAACAAATGTCCATTTTAGCTTTCTCTCCTCAAACTAAGCACGTTTCTGACATTGGAGCTAGAAGAAGCACTAAACAGGCTGACAGCTGTATGTTTCAATATGGAAAGCCTTGAGAACTACTAAACATGATGTTTAGTTGTTTGAAATGAAGTTTTCACAACTAAAAAACTGTTTATAAACAAGTGTCCATTTTAGCTTTCTCTCCTCAAACTAAGCACGTTTCTGACATTGGAGCTATATTAAAACTAACAGGCTGACAGCTGTATGTTTCAATATGGAAAGCCTTGAGAACTACTAAACATGATGTTTAGTTGTTTGAAATGAAGTTTTCACAACTAAAAAACTGTTTATAAACAAGTGTCCATTTTAGCTTTCTCTCCTCAAACTAAGCACGTTTCTGACATTGGAGCTAGAAGAAGCACTAAACAGGCTGACAGCTGTATGTTTCAATATGGAAAGCCTTGAGAACTACTAAACATGATGTTTAGTTGTTTGAAATGAAGTTTTCACAACTAAAAAACTGTTTATAAACAAGTGTCCATTTTAGCTTTCTCTCCTCAAACTAAGCACGTTTCTGACATTGGAGCTAGAAGAAGCACTAAACAGGCTGACAGCTGTATGTTTCAATATGGAAAGCCTTGAGAACTACTAAACATGATGTTTAGTTGTTTGAAATGAAGTTTTCACAACTAAAAAACTGTTTATAAACAAGTGTCCATTTTAGCTTTCTCTCCTCAAACTAAGCACGTTTCTGACATTGGAGCTAGAAGAAGCATAAACAGGCTGACAGCTGTATGTTTCAATATGGAAAGCCTTGAGAACTACCTAAACATGATGTTTAGTTGTTTGAAATGAAGTTTTCACAACTAAAAAACTGTTTATAAACAAGTGTCCATTTTAGCTTTCTCTCCTCAAACTAAGCACGTTTCTGACATTGGAGCTAGAAGAAGCACTAAACAGGCTGACAGCTGTATGTTTCAATATGGAAAGCCTTGAGAACTACTAAACATGATGTTTAGTTGTTTGAAATGAAGTTTTCACAACTAAAAAACTGTTTATAAACAAGTGTCCATTTTAGCTTTCTCTCCTCAAACTAAGCACGTTTCTGACATTGGAGCTAGAAGAAGCACTAAACAGGCTGACAGCTGTATGTTTCAATATGGAAAGCCTTGAGAACTACTAAACATGATGTTTAGTTGTTTGAAATGAAGTTTTCACAACTAAAAAACTGTTTATAAACAAGTGTCCATTTTAGCTTTCTCTCCTCAAACTAAGCACGTTTCTGACATTGGAGCTATATTAAAACTAACAGGCTGACAGCTGTATGTTTCAATATGGAAAGCCTTGAGAACTACTAAACATGATGTTTAGTTGTTTGAAATGAAGTTTTCACAACTAAAAAACTGTTTATAAACAAGTGTCCATTTTAGCTTTCTCTCCTCAAACTAAGCACGTTTCTGACATTGGAGCTATATTAAAACTAACAGGCTGACAGCTGTATGTTTCAATATGGAAAGCCTTGAGAACTACTAAACACGATGTTTAGTTGTTTGAAATGAAGTTTTCACAACTAAAAAACTGTTTATAAACAAGTGTCCATTTTAGCTTTCTCTCCTCAAACTAAGCACGTTTCTGACATTGGAGCTAGAAGAAGCACTAAACAGGCTGACAGCTGTATGTTTCAATATGGAAAGCCTTGAGAACTACTAAACATGATGTTTAGTTGTTTGAAATGAAGTTTTCACAACTAAAAAACTGTTTATAAACAAGTGTCCATTTTAGCTTTCTCTCCTCAAACTAAGCACGTTTCTGACATTGGAGCTAGAAGAAGCACTAAACAGGCTGACAGCTGTATGTTTCAATATGGAAAGCCTTGAGAACTACTAAACATGATGTTTAGTTGTTTGAAATGAAGTTTTCACAACTAAAAAACTGTTTATAAACAAGTGTCCATTTTAGCTTTCTCTCCTCAAACTAAGCACGTTTCTGACATTGGAGCTAGAAGAAGCACTAAACAGGCTGACAGCTGTATGTTTCAATATGGAAAGCCTTGAGAACTACTAAACATGATGTTTAGTTGTTTGAAATGAAGTTTTCACAACTAAAAAACTGTTTATAAACAAGTGTCCATTTTAGCTTTCTCTCCTCAAACTAAGCACGTTTCTGACATTGGAGCTATATTAAAACTAACAGGCTGACAGCTGTATGTTTCAATATGGAAAGCCTTGAGAACTACTAAAATACTCACGTGCAGAT